>NC_092205.1:59923258-59940435 GCF_043381705.1 Parasteatoda tepidariorum
ATATATATATATATCAAGATATTCATTGCAATGAAATTCATTTATTTAGAGTGTTCCTGAATAATTTTCATATCATGAAAATTATTCATAGCATTGTCTTCTCCAAGAAGTATTAATTTAAATAGAATCATATTAATCAGAGCTCATTCTAGGCAGGGTAAACAGGGCGCAGCACCCTGCTGCCTTTTTAGTTAAAAGAATCCACCCTGTTGCCCCCCCCTTAAAGTAAATTAGTGCCCTGATATAATAGACTCCATAACCTTTTTGCCCTTTCTTTGTTTTTTCCCCCAAACTCTCTATGGATTTCTTAAACTTTTGTTACTTTCAACTCTCTTCATTTAGTTTGTCATTGCTGTCAATACATAGGAATACATTTATATGGGAAAGGAAAAATAGCCATCACACCCCTTGTTGCACTTGTCATTGAAAGTTTGCAGTTACTTCCACTACCATTAAATCCTAATTATTAATCATTTTAATTATTAAATCATAACTACAAAAACTTAAAAACATACATTTATTATTTTATTAATATATGCATGCATTTTAAATAAATTACTAAGCTACTAAATAAATTACTACCCATTAACTCATTATATATGTTAATTTATTGATAAAAATTAGTAATTAATATAATTGCTTTCCTACTTTTAGTAAAGTAAAGAAAAAAAAAATCTTTTACTAATTGACAATGTTTTTTAATTGTATGTGTAAAGCCCATTGAAAGAAATTATTGCCTTTTTAGAATAATAATGCCCTTTTTTTAAACTTTTGCACCCTGCTCTTTTTTCTGCCTAGAATGAGCTCTGTATTAATAATACAAATATAAGTTTCAAATGAAAACAACAAACCTTAGAGCAAAACAAAGCAAATTGAATAGATCTGATTCTCTGTTGTTTGTCTTAAACATAGAGCCTTCATTTATAAACCTGAAATAAATAATTAAACTAACTACAAAGTCATAAAAGAGCAATCTTTTTAAAAGTTATAATTATCAACTAAACTTACCGGTTTGCTAATATTTCAATTTCATTGGCTATTTCACCTGTATCCATTTTCTCAATTGCATTTTTTCGGCTGATCATTTTTAAGGCCTAAAATATGATAAGAAATATCTTATTCTCTCCATACTTATGAACAAGAAAATGAAAATAAAAACTTGAAAAATACGGAGAGCTGAAGAAAAAAAGAAAAGAAAGGAAGAAAGAAAATCATAGAAGATATCTGGAAGAAATTTATAGTCATTTTTAGATTATTTTGATGCTGAGAGCTCACAATTTTGTTGAGAGTTACATACTTATTTATATGGCATATTTCTCATTTCAATTTTTTAAATACAGTAGTTTTCAGCAGAAAAGGCCCACTACACTACCAATTTCAACCATTATTAAGAAGAAACCAGGTAATTTAAGCACAAAAAAAAGAAGAAACAGACGCAAGCATATTCAAAAATTTTTTGAACTCAAAATCATACACGCAACTTTATTTCTTCATATATAACAGTCGTTGAACAGCCAACCCAATTTTCGGGTTTATGACTACTAATGTTCAACTACGTAGCCTTGTAATTTTGAACCCAATCCAGAAGACAATGGAATTCTTGGATCACATATTGGGAGAAATTTGCCTTCATGTAGGACATTCTGATGGAGCTAACCAGCATTTGCATTACAAGGAGAGGAAGATCACAAGAACCTCCCATAGTTAGCCTTACGGCAAGGGGACTCTAACCAATGATCTGTCTACCACTGAGGATATTTCACATCAGCACTATGGTTGGTGCAAGTCAGATGTGGATTCGTATCCAACAAGACACCGGTGGGATTCGAACCCAGTTCACCTCATTGTAAAGCAAACGCTCTATCCCCTTAGCCATCTTTAGAAGCACCAATGTCATGTAAAAAGAAAGTAGAAACAGCTAATTGGCTGCAGTTAAAAGGATAGAAATGGAAGCGAAATACTGTGTATTGATGACGTGACAAAGGATAAAACGTGTGATAAAGTTGAGAATTGGATTTCGTTACACATTTGTGGTTGACATTGTACATCACATCGTCAATCATAAACTTATCTAACTCACCAGATTTTAATAAAAAATATTAGCAAAAAATGAGAAAAATATATCATTTTAAAGAGAAAATTGATACGCCATTTTATAAAATTTTTGTAAAAATATCTTTTTGATTAATATTCTAGAGCGAAATCCGTGGTAAAATTAAATTGTCAGATTGGCTAACTTTTAATTAAAGATAGGCCACGCCGTTACTACCAAAAAATACTGTAGTAAAAAAAAACGTCCTTAATGTAAATATTTATATTTACATTCTTCAGGAACTTAGGAAACATCCCAAAAATTAGGATTTAGGGACCCCTAAAAAAACCATAGAAAAAATTCTGTCTGTCACAGAATTTTTATATTTTTGACAAGCTGGCCAGGTGCTTGAAAGGTCAGGGTGTCTGATAGCAAAGCCAATTATCTCTGTGTGTTGCCTGCCTATGGCCCACCCTATGAGTGAGTATGTGTTATGTGGATATTGTTGCTCATCTCCAGCAATATTTTCAGCATCTTATGTGGCGAAGAACGCAATAGTTCAGTGCCAACCATTAGGGAAATTTTCTTTAAGCGACAACTACACATTTCAAAAGCTCTAAAAATAGCATAAGAATGAGAAAGTTACTCCAAAAAACAGGGGAACCTATAATTTAGGTCAAGAGCTAAATATTTCTAATCCAAAATCTAATAAAATATATTTAAT
This sequence comes from Parasteatoda tepidariorum, assembly GCF_043381705.1. Lineage (NCBI taxonomy): Eukaryota > Metazoa > Arthropoda > Arachnida > Araneae > Theridiidae > Parasteatoda > Parasteatoda tepidariorum. The sequence continues at coordinate 59,926,015 of NC_092205.1, forward strand.
ATTTACTTCTTTATTAGAACTGCAATCAATGTCCATTGCATCATCAGACTGCTTTTCTATTTCAGTTGCGAGAGTTGAAGCATTCCACCTGTACTCCGTCTTTGAAAGAATATCAGAAGATTTCCCAAGAGCAGCAGCTAAGGTTGACTTGTCAATATTAAAAGGTATTTCAATTAAGATTTCATCCAGTTGCAAGAATAAACTTGAATCCAGCGTGATAAGCTATAGAAAAAGATTTTAATTTGTGAGAAATGTAAACGTTATCCTTTTTTAATAGTAGCATTAATCACGTCACTGTTAACCTGTTTGATAAACAAAATTTTTAAGTTCAAGCAATATCTATGTATAGTAAATAACATTTATTCCAATGCTTTTCAGCATTGGAATAAATGCTGTTTACTGGAACAATGGAACTTATCAGCAAAAGTAAGCTTTCAAGTTTTTCATCAGAAAAAAATGAGTGAAATTAGGAGCAAAAATTTTTTTGTCTTAAGAAAAAATTCTCTCCTACTCTGCATTGATATGCGAAATTCATAGGATACCTAGTGTAACATCTGTACTTTATTTTTATACAGTTTATTTTCTAGTTGCCTAATTGAAACCCACAATAAATTATTCTGAAAACGGAAACAGAATGGTAAAAACACAATGCAAACAAACGAAGTTTCAGCCAGATTCCTAGCTGTTAAATAACGAAGCTATGTATCGGAGAAAAAAAAAAAAGGATTCACTGAATAAAAGACTCATAGGAGAATTCTCACTACATCCGGCTCGGTCGGAGCGGTAGAGCAGGAACTTCATTACTGGCAATAATATTTTTGCCACTAGCAAATATTTTATCAACAATTTTTCTAAAAATTGTTTCCAGAAAATACGGAGACATTTGAGAACATATGGTTAAATGGGAGATAGTCGTAAAATACAGGAGTCTTTGTTAAAAAACAGGAGAATCGGTAGGTATGAAATCTTCTTTATAAATATTGGTGCCAACATCCACACTAGAATTTCATGAACATTTTTTATTTCTTAAATGATTGAAAAAGTAAACCATATTAATGAAGCATAGAAATTTATAACAGCATTTGATAATCGTTTTTCAGACCCCTTCCATGTTGGCATAAATTGTGTCCCTTAAAATTTCAACAAGGACGTTGCAGTGCAACAATTAAAACTAAATACATTTTTGCATCCCCATAATTTTTTTTTTACATCGTTTATATTATAATCAAGAGATATTACAACTTAAAACATCCAGTACAATTAGTTGGAAGTGTTTTTGGATTCACATATGCTTGTGAAAATCTCTTTTAAAGATGAAATTTACAGAGTTTATTGCATCAGGGGTCTGACCAAGTTTTTTCTCAAAGGTACCTATTTTGAGAAATTTTAGACATAATTTGTGAAACATCCAATACAAATATAGATTTGCAAAAAGAAAACTACAGGAAAAACAATACACAAATGTCTAATTAATTAACACTTGAAAGTTAATTAACATTTGAATAATAGTATAGCAATAAAGTTTTATTGGTTTTGTATTACATCTTAAAAAGAACATTGACTTCTTAAGCTTAGTTAGCCGTAACATTTCTGGACATTGAAATTGTTGGGGTAGTGCCAGGTATGTTTTGAAACATGTTTCTATATACCAGAGGTGGCCAACCTGCGGCTCTTTGAAGGATTATTTGTGGCTCTCGATAAATGTACCCGAGTTCCCATTTCATTTTTGTGCTATTATATTTTAATATTTTTCTGAATCCATTTAAAATTAACATAATTCAAGGTGAGTTTTCCATTTCTAATATAATTATGACCCAAAAAGCACCTGAATAATTAGAATTAATAGAGATGCAAGAAGATCAAGCTCTACAATTAAAATATAAGTTGACGTTGATTTCCGAATTTTGGAAATTTGTACCAGAATCGAAGCATCCTGAATTAGAAAAAGCTGCTTGTCGAATTACTTTAATATTCAGAACAACGTACTTATGTGAATCATTTTATTTCGCTTTAAAAATCGTCAAATCCAAACACCGATCAGTATTAACTAACCAGCATCTCAAAGAATTACTGAGAAGTGCTGTCACCAATTATTCACTAAATTTTAATGAAATATCAAGAGAAGTAAAATAAATGTGTCTAATTTTTAATATTTAAATTCAATACACATATTTTGTTACTTTATTTATAAGTTTTCCATAAATATGATTCTTGTAAAAAAAAATTAATATATTTTCTGCATACCTTTTAAATACATATTTAACTGCGGCTTGCAAAAAATTTCAAATTTTGAAAAGTAGCTCTACTATTAAGGAGCTTGGCCACCCTTGTTATATACAATCAAGGTGGATTTTAGGTTCTTCAATTCTTAGAAATCTTCAATTCAATCCAAATTTAAGTTGCAATACATGAGAAACATAATAAAAAAATTATTGTCCACAGTAATAGTTCAATATATTAGATTTATAGTATCACAAAGTTTTATTGATTTTGCAATTGCATTACAATTAAAAAAGCATGTTTGCCTAATTTTTCCTCACCTCTCATCTAATGCAGATTTAGTGAGGGCGAATAAAAATTACCTTCCAGCATTAAGCAAAGATTTAAGAATTGTTATTTTGAGTAAATTATTTATAATACTTATATAATACATACTTGATAGTATTCTGCAGGTGAGGTCTTCAGAGTTTTTTCAGCTTTCAGGGAAGTGAACTTTACATCCCACATTTCTAATTTAGTCTCTACAAATAAGATATCTTTATTAACTGTTTATTTTTTCATAAAATAAAATAAAGAATAATATGTCAAGAAATTATACCTTTTTTCTTACTATCATTTACAGCTATAGCAATATGATCAGCATTGATAACACTAATTGCAAGTTTATGAGGATTTTTGATGCTTTTGTGTTGAAGTAACAAAGATGGTGTTAGACTGTGTACAGGGTGAGTATGAACAGTTCCATCAGACCCTACAGCAATAAAAATANCTAACCAGCATCTCAAAGAATTACTGAGAAGTGCTGTCACCAATTATTCACTAAATTTTAATGAAATATCAAGAGAAGTAAAATAAATGTGTCTAATTTTTAATATTTAAATTCAATACACATATTTTGTTACTTTATTTATAAGTTTTCCATAAATATGATTCTTGTAAAAAAAAATTAATATATTTTCTGCATACCTTTTAAATACATATTTAACTGCGGCTTGCAAAAAATTTCAAATTTTGAAAAGTAGCTCTACTATTAAGGAGCTTGGCCACCCTTGTTATATACAATCAAGGTGGATTTTAGGTTCTTCAATTCTTAGAAATCTTCAATTCAATTCAAATTTAAGTTGCAATACATGAGAAACATAATGAAAAAATTTTTGTTCACAGTAATAGTTCAATATATTAGATTTATAGTATCACAAAGTTTTATTGATTTTGCAATTGCATTACATTTAAAAAAGCATGTCTACCTAATTTCTCCTCACCTTTCATCTAATGCAGATTTAGGGAGGGCGGATAAAAATTACCTTCCAAGATCAAGCAAAGAATATTTAAGAATTGTTATTTCGAGTAAATTATTTATAATACTTATGTAATACGTACTTGATAGTGTTCTGCAGGTGAGGTCTTCAGAGTTTTTTTAGCTTTCAGGGAAGTGAACTTTACATCCCACATTTCTAATTTAGTTTCTACAATAAAGATATGTTTATTAACTGTTTATTTCTTGATAAAATATAATAAAGAATAATATGTCAAGAAATTATACCTTTTTTCTTACTATCATTTACAGCTATAGCAATATGATCAGCATTGATAACACTAATTGCAAGTTTATGAGGATCCTTGATACTTTTGTGTTGAAGTAACAAAGATGGTGTTAGATTGTGCACAGGGTGAGTATGAACAGTTCCATCAGACCCTACAGCAATAAAAATACTTGTCGTAAAAAAGAAGAAGTAAACAGTTTGACCTATCGGCAAGGTTTACTATCACTATGAACTTCACATTCCACTGCAAAACACTATGACCATTATTTAGGTTAATGTAAAGTCTTTGAAATTGGTTTACGAAATTTTGAGCATAATTTATTAAAGCTTTAAATTTTATTGACATGTTTCAGAAATCATGTGACCTAAACACTTTAAAAATAATTAAATAAGTATTTTTTGAGAAATATGAAGAAAAAAAAAAAGAGTAAGTATGGAAGTGTTTCTATTATTTTGTCCAACCTCTGTTTGTATGTATATATATACATCTCACTCTCTCTTTCTATATATATATATTCGTCATACTTACATAATAGGCGTCTATCTGTCACTATAATTTTTGTTTGTATATTTAATAGTTTAGTGGTCCTCAATAAAATTTTTTTTTTTTTTTACAAAACATGTGGTTTTCACAATTAAAAATGCTGAAAACTGCTGTGCTACACTAATATCCAACTGTTGGGCTATTATAAAATAATAATCAAATAATTAATGATTAAGTGTAAAGGTATGATCTACTACTGATTTAAATTTAGCACAAAAAGAAGCATTACCTCTATGTTTCAGGCGAATTACAAACTACTCTGTGGAAGAGAAATAAGGCATTTGGAAAGAACAAGAACGTCAAGTTCATGACCTTACAGCCAGTTAAGATAAAATGATATCAGAGACCAATAGTAATAAATTAGAAAGTTCATTCATGCATATGGCAGTGCACATACATTTTACAACTAAACCAAACCAACACTGCTCCGAGTGTTGACAAAACTACAAATCCATTCTCTGTCTTTTCCTCCCAAATTGCTATTGAGTTCCTTTTCTGCAAAAATTGTTTCAACACGACACTTATACAAAGCAAAGTTCATACTAATAAGTGGCTCAACACAGTACACAAAAAGTATTTTCATCACATGCAGTTATTATTAAATGTTGTTTCTGCAAAAAATCATTTCAAAATAAATTAAAAGCAATGCCTTTCCATTAAGATAAAATGATACCCGAGGTAGATATTAGAAAGCCATAATTATATTAAAACATGACATTTTACAAAAAAAAACCAGACGCTGTCACTAGCATGTGAAAACATTGCAACTAAATACGATTATAACAGATCAGGGAGTAAATGCTATTATTCAAAACATAGCCAGACGAAACAGCAAAGAATTTCGTAAATTATGTAATTTCTTAAAATATCTTTTCCTTTTTGGTAGAAAAATGGATTTATGAAGTTTCAAGGCAACCTTTGAAAGAGACCAGTAAAAGTTGGTTTTAATTTATGAAATCATTTGATTCAATTGGTTGAATAATGAAAAACATAATTTTCTATAAAAGCTATCGTTCAATCATAAAGAGAGAGGAGAAATAAAACATTTAAAAATAGTACTTACAAATAGTTATAAAAGCAGTATTGTAGTGATCAAAGCACCAACTCTTCAATATAAGTTGACCATTTTCCAATAATTTAGAAGTGTAATCAGCAGCTTTTCCTTTTCTAATAGAAAAGCTATGAAATTTGTAAGATGTTGACTAAAAAATAAATTATTAAGAGGTATCATTATTTGTATATAAGGGCAATATTACAGTAAAATAGCATTTACATTCAGGGAAAGAAAGATTTGGCAAAATTATTTTTAGATTAAACAATAACACCATGTTCAATAACAATAAACTTCTTCAAGAAGTCCTGAATCTGTGAATTTATTCTGACCCCACTCTTATTTATACAAAAAGATACAGAAAATTTAAATGAAAAAGGACGAAATTATATCTGAATTGAAATTGCATATATTACAAACAAATTGACAGTCACAGAATATATGTGCACCAGATTCGAATTAAATTAGTTTGCTTATTTAACAAAATTAAATTCATGATTTCAACACTCAATTTCTAATAATATTAAAAGACTATTTAACTTAATCAAATTATCAATATTTTAAAACTATGTAAGAAATCTATATTTTAATTCCTGATTAAACATATTATTTAAACAAGATTGCTTTTTGTTTAAACAATGCACAAAAAAATGTTTCGTGACAAATTATTATATTCCTAAATAATTTATGCTTTAGACATTCATATATGCACCTTAAAAATGCACGAGAGGCAGAAAGTTTTATGGTATAGAATGCAATATATTTAGCATAACATTTTATTTCTAAGGATACATAATATAGTTACTTTTCAGTCTGAAAGAATAACTAAAAATAAACAAAGTAAGATGATAAAACCTAAAATGAATAAACAAAAATATCTTGCTGATTCCAAAAAAAGATACATTTAATAAGATTGTTTTTTTGGTTAAAACACTACTTTGCATTAATTTCTTCATACTGATTATTTATTCAGTTTAATAGACGATTCCAAAACAAAGGAAAATGTCTGTTCAAGAGGACATTTTTAAAATAGTGCCCTCTGTATAGTTAAGAGTATCTTATTCTTAATACTCGTCTAATTTTTGGACAGTGGAATTACAAGGCATTGACAAGGAGGCAATTGCAGTTTTTGAAGGAAGGGTACTATGAAGTATTTGAGATGGAACTCAGGTAAACAGCTCAGGGAGAAGAACTAACTCAGAGCAGCATAAAATCTTAAGGGAGCTTGATGTTGTCAAGCACACCTACTAATTTTTTTTACAATTCTCGAAAAATCACACCGAAACAGGTATAAGGCATTGTGCTTTCAATCTAACATTTTTCCATCAACAAGTTAATCAATAACGAAAGTCTCAAAAAAACTATTTAAACCACTATTTATACATCTTGAATTCTCTATGAATAAAGAAAGAGTGACAGGACTACCTATTCTAAACATAGGAGGTCCTGGGCATAACCTACGTTGGAAGGAATCGGGAAATATGGATTTTGAACCATTCGTGAGAAATTGAAGTTTTCTGTATATTTATAACTTTTAAAATTTCTTTTCAAAACGTTCAATACATCCAAATCATATTTATCTTCCATGAAAACTGAATTCACTCATTTTGTGAAGTGTTGTAAGAGATGGTTTATTTTAGAGTTAAAACATGTGGTATTATTCAAATTTTTTCTATTTTAGTTTTGCTTGTTCTCTGGGTGATAGTGAAATCATTCAAGATCTCATAAAGACTTTTTTTTACAATAACTAATAATCATGATGTAATTCTAAAGGCTAGAGAACAAAGTGTTCTAATTTCATGATATCATTCTCGAGAAGCAAAGTTTTAATCCGTAAAACTCACTGAATGAATGTCTAAAATTTATGTGCAATATTAAAAGATGTCACCTTAAAAATTTAAAAGCATTTTTAACCTTTAATGCAATAGATTAAACAGGGGTCTGTCTAGGTTTTTCTGAAAGGTACCCAGTTTGTGAAAATTTAGGCATAATTTGTAAAAAATTAAAAATTAAATTAAAAAATCAACACAAAAACATGGTAAAAATATAGATTTATCGTTTCTTAAGGGATACAAAAATAAAATTTTAAGAAAAAGTATTTTGTGAAACTACNCATTGCATTCAACTCCACACGAAAGAAGAGGAAGATTTCACCCGCCCCCAGTGGAAGGGGGCGGGTGAAATAGGAGTGTTTTTAGAGGTAACGTTGAAGAGGGGGGAAAATAAAGCATGTTCAGCTACGCTTCAGGCAGATGGTAGTTTGATAAGAGGGGATGGAATTCAAGCTGAAAGAAAAACTTACCTTCGCACTCGCGGAAAAATTAGGTAATTTTGAGTTTGGCCGTCGATCGCAGTAAAATTCGGGAGTTTTTCAAATCAATTCCGGAGGGCGGGAGAATAACTCAAAATTCGGGAGACTCCCGCAAAATGCGGGAGAGTTGGCACGTCTGCATAATATAGTTACTTTTCAGTTTGAAAGAATAACTAAAAATAAACAAAGTAAGATGATAAAACCTAAGATAAATAAACAAAAATATCCTGCAGATTCCAAAAAAAGATACATTTAATAAGATTTTTTTTTTTGGTTAAAACACTACATTGCATTAATTTCTTCATACTGATTATTTATTCAGTTTAATAGACATTTCCAAAACCAAGGAAAATGCCTGTTCAAGAGGACATTCTTAAAAGAGTGCCCTCTGAATAGTTAAGTGCATCTTATTCTTAATACTCGTCTAATTTTTGGACAGTGGAATTATTGACCTGGGCATTGACAAGGAGGCGATTGCAGTTTTTGAAGGAAGGGTACTATGAAGTATTTGAGATGGAACTCAGGTAAACAGCTCAGGGAGAATAATTAACTCAGAGCAGCATAAAATCTTAAGGGAGCCTGATGTTGTCAAGCACACCTACAAATTTTTTTCTCAATTCTCGAAAAATCACACCGAAACAGGTATAAAACATTGTGCTTTCAAACTAACATTTTTCCATCAACAAGTTATTCAGTAACAAAAGTCTCAAAAAAACTATTTAAACCATTATTGATACATCTTGAATTTTCTTTTCAAAAAGTTCAATACATGCATCAATCATATTTATCTTCTATGAAAACTCTATTCACTCTTTTTGTGAAGTGTTGTAAGAGATGATTTATTTCAGAGTCAAAACATGTGGTATTATTCAAATTTTTTCTATTTTAGTTTTGCTTGATCTCTGGGTGATATTTAAATCATTCAAGATCTCATAAAGACTTTTCTTTTACAATAACTAATAATCATGATGTAATTCTAAAGGCTAGAGAATAAAGTGTTCTAATTTCATGACATCATTCTCGAGAAGCAAAGTTTTAATCCTGAAAACTCACTGAATGAATGTCTAAAGTTCATGTGCAATATTAAAAGATGTCACCTTAAAAATTTAAAAGCATTTTTAACCTTTAATGTAATAGATTAAACAGGGGTCTGTCTAGGTTTTTCTGAAAGGTAACCAGTTTGTGAAAATTTAGGCATAATTTGTGAAAAATTAAAAATTATATTAAAAAATCAACACAAAAACATGGTAAAAATATAGATTTATCGTTTCTTAAGGGATACAAAAATAAAATTTTAAGAAAAAGTATTTTGTGAAACTACCGTTTTTCCCGAAGTCGAATTTGTGAAACTACCATTTTACCTAAAACTGAATTTGTGAAGGTACCTCTAAAGGTAGTAAATTCGGCTTGGACAGACCCCTGTTAACTAACACTTTTACTGTATTGACATAAAAAAAAAATTGTATTAGCCAGTTTCACAGTTCTATTTAGATTGCAGAATGTTTTCGCTAAAACAAACCCAGTATTTATGAAATGTAAGAAAATATTTGCACTAATTTTATGCAGTCATGATATAGTGACCTCCTGTTAACTGAATAAGCTTGATATTCTTTCTTTTTCAGTCAAATGTATTTTGAGAAATAAGTAAAATGCTCCAGATGCAGAAGGAAAAATAACATAGAGTAAAAGCTTTTCTTTAACAATTTTAATTAAAAAGCTCCTTCTTCTTAAAGAGTTTAGAAGTAACAAGAGAATTTTATATTAAATCGAATTTGAGTGTTAACTCAGCAGTATTTCGATATAAGCACACAAAATTTATAAGTAACATTACAATTCTTGTATCACCTCATTTTTATCATAAGAAAGTGTGAAATTACACTTGTAAAAAATAGTTTATAAAAATGTGGCTGTTAAAGAGTATTTTATGATGCAAAATGCTGTCAACATCTAGTCAAGTGCTCTCTTTAAAGAACGGAAGGCAAGAATCTGTAGTGTGAGGTGTCTGCTTTGAGAATTAGCTGTAAGGTAGAACTTCACTGTATATTGCTAAGCATGAGGTAAGAAATTATGAACCTGATAAAATATATGAGATCTTAAATAATATCAAATTCTTTAAGTAGAGTAAAACGAAAGATATTTAAACAGTTGTTTAGATATAGTTAAGTGAATGTTTGTTTTTAAGAATGGCACTATAATGTTTAATATATTGAAGGTTGTTAGAGAGCTAAATATACATTTGTAATACGAGGTATCTGTTTAAAAAGTACAGTAAGGTAAAATTTCACTGTATAACTTATAATAAAGTTTATAGCAAAAAATTATGTGCTCGATAAAATATATGAAATCATTGATGACATTAAACATACATCTTTTGGTAGAGTAAGGCAAAAGATTTTAGTTTCTGAAGGAATCTCGATACCGTCGGCCCACAGTAGTTCTTCATCCTCGGATATAAATGCCTTTCCTATAGGATCCAAAGAAACATATAGAAGTTCTGTTAACAGAACTTTTCCAGATGAAAACAAAACTATTGGTTTATGCTTTCTTAAGGGTATCACAGAAAACACAGGCTCTTGAAACTGAAATAAATAAATAAAAAGCTATTATAATAAAAATTTCATAAACATAAAAAAAAAATTGTATGGCTATAATCATTTTCATATGAGCCGTGGTGGTTCAGGGAATAGAGCCAATGAGGTGGCGGGGTAGATTCCCAGCGATGGCTGCTTGAAACTAATTCTGCTAGCACTGACCATAGTGTCAACATAAAATATCCTCAGTGGAAGACCCATCATAGGTTAGAGCCCCCTTGCTATCAGGCTAACCATGGAAGGTTTTCCTTGCAATGTAACACAAACTCGGATTTGGTCTAACAAAAAGACCTCAACAAATACAAATTTCTCCCAATACTTAATCCAGGATTGCCTTTGTTTGCTGAATTTGGTTCAAAAATTACAAGGCTACGGAATTGAGCATTAGTAGTCGTAAACCAAAAATTAGGTTTAATATTCAATATCTATTAATTTCAAAGTTCAGTTGAATTTAAAATTTGTTATCCAAGAAAAATTAATATTAAGCACAAAGATTCATTTTTTATGTAGCAGCAAATGAAAATAAACATTGTTATAGAATGCACTATAAGTTTAAACAGAGGAAAAAACTCCCAGCTCTACAGAAATTATGAGTTATTGATTATTTTTCTTGAAGATTTTTTTGTAATGTATTTTTGATAATGAATATTAATTATATTATATGGAAATGGATTTTCCTTGAAGTTATAAAAAAATTATTTTCTGTTACAACTATTTTTATTATTTGCCGAGAAAATTCAATTCAATAAAATGTATTGCATTATAAGATATGAAACAACCCATAGACAAAAAGATACGTTGTATACAAAACAAAAAATAATTTTACGATTGAAAGGTATACATCAAAAAAACCAAACACAGAGAAAAAAAATATAATTTTAGACATTCATGATAAAAGAAGGAAATTAATCAAAAGGAAAACATCTCAAAGGTTAGACAACTTTACCTGAAATTCGGAGCCATTATTCAGAGTTTCATCATCAGGTGACCACTTGAGCAATGTCTGAAAAGTTAAAAACTAATTAAGTTTTAATATATATTTAAGAACACATCTTTTTTTTTACTACTATTTATTATTCCGAGTCACATTTTCTCATATACTTGTAAAACTTTTTTTAATAATCTTACTTGGCTTACTTTTAAGCTCAACTGTAATCATGGATTAAATTGTCACAACAAAAAATTACATTGTCTTTAATGTTTTTACTTCAGATTGATAATTATGCATTCAATATACACAATTTGTTAGGAAAAAAAATCCTTTAATGAAAAGAAATGGATTTTCTTTTTCTTCATTTATGCTTTTTTTTTTTTAACTGTTTGTGTCTTTTATTTACCTATCTTTAATATTTTTCTATAACCAGTAATTCTTATATACCATTATAACACTTCCGTGTTTGTGTTATCTTTTTTTGCAATTTCAGTTAACTTTTCTTTCTGGCAATTTAATTATGACTTAATACTTTTTTCATTAAATAAAGTGGTATAAAACACCCATATATTTAGTGGTAAAAATAAAAAATGGTAATTCAATAAGATTTCTTTAGATTATTCCCTAGCATTATTTTAACAAAGGTAACTTCAGCCTTTCTTTCTATTTCTTTCTTTCATAATTTAAAGGACAACTATTATAGTCTCTTTTCATTATTATTACTTATAAAGTGATGATTGCAATAATTTCTTTTTTCAAGGCACAGCAATTTTTCCATCAGAAAATGAAGTGATATCAAAACATTTATCAAATACTTTGAGCAATATCTTTGATGCTCAACTATCCTGAATTTTCCCATGTTCAGAATCTGCACACTTTCGATAGCCAAACTTTTACCGTATAATATATAATTGCACTTTTCATTAATGATTTTTTTTTCATCTCCAGATTTTGCTTTTCAATGGCTTAAAACTGTGGCTTGTTTAGAAGTTTTAAAAGATAAATGTTTTTAATGGTGAGGTTAATGATTCAAAACTTGAAGCTCTTCAGCTAGATAGATTCATTTTAATGAAATCAAACATAAAACAGTTGCTGAAAACTGTTAATAATTATATATTGATAAGAACAATTGGTAATAAATAAAATAAGAGTATCAACTAATAAAAAGCCAAAGAAATGTTTGATTGGAACAAAATAATACAGGCAGTAAAAATATCAAAAAATATTGAAGAATTTTCAATAAAGATATGAGTACCTTTAAATAATTAATCAACATAATTTTCATAAGAGATAGTTTCCAAATCTAAAACTGCATATCTCTTTAGAAAGCGCTTCATAAAATTAAAGTTAAAGAAGTAGAAAAATAATTAAGCTTAAATATACAAAAAAACAAACAAAAAAAAGGTTTTTAATTATCAGATAATCATACATCATTTTATACCTATTACTTAAATTAAATAACTTCATCTCAAACAGACTTACATTATTATTAACTATACAATATAAGGAATCATCTTCAGAACAATATACAGCAGCAGATGAAAAAAAGTGAGGGTGTTCTAAATTCCAAGAGTGTAATAACTTTTGATCTTGTATCTGTGAAGGATAATATGGCATATATGATGAGTAACAAAATATTAATAATTTATATAAGAATATATAATATAAGAATATTTTATTTAAGAATACATTAATGAATCATAATGAAAGTTTATCACAGTTCAATAACTGAATTTTAAATAGGTTTATATTTTCACAAATATTATGCACATTATAATATGTAATAAATGTAAATAATGCTCAACGTTTCTGAAAAATGTGTGGAAAACATCTATTCTACAGTCATGTTTGTTTCACACATTTTATAGTTTCACGCTCCACATATGCAATTTTTAAATCCAAGATGTTATGTCTTAGTCAATCATAAACAGTGGCTTGAGTTCAAAGACGAACATGACCATAAAGATCCCTGAACATTACATCACATGATTTATGTTTATGGAATTACATCACAGGCACAGTTTGTGAACCACTGAGAAAAATATCATTTAGGCGATTTATGGAAATCATTGGTAATGTGTAACTTGATTACAAATTAGGTGCATTTCGTAAAACAAAAATCTTTGAGGAGATGTGAAAAGCAATCAACTGCATCCAAAATTTGAGGTAGCTATAATATATAGCATTAAAATTTTAAGGACATTTTTATTTTAAGGTTGTTTTTCTTTTTTCATCTTTTACAAGAGAAATGTTAATATTATTTCAATTTGAGATGTAAGGCAATATAAAAATTGACTAATGCCTAACAAAACATAAAAATTAAAGCCTGTGATTATAAAGTTCTAATGGTAATATGCACTAAGGTGATCGGTTTATTTCCTTCTTAAATAAAACTTTAATTTAAAAAAGAGTACCACTGTTGACTCAAAGTTTGATTAAAACACACTAGTATCTAATTAACAAGCGTAGCAAACTTGGCCTCCAAGGGTTTAAGTAGAAGTGCAGACTCATAAACGATATAAAGTAAAGCACTGCTGTAACAACCAGAAGTCAGTCAAGGGTCTATAATGTGTATGAGCCATGTTTGCTTCCTAGAAAGTTAGTTACTCATAGATCTGAATTTGGGCAGTCCTCAAATTATCAATGGGGGCAGAGCATAATGTATAAGGCAGGGTTGTAAAAAACCCGGGTTTTTGTAGAAAAACCCAACCCGGGTGGGTTTTATTGGGCTTTTCTGGGTTCTATTGGGCTTTTCATGTTTTTATGAGAGGGTTTTCAAAAGAGAGGGCAGGGATAAGTACCTTATTTTAAAAAAACTTATTTTAATATTAATAATTAAGTTTAATTTATAAATTGACTTCATATAGATAATTAATACAAATAAATTGATGTGAAAGTCTGAAAAAAGTTTCTTCATATATCATGATACAAAATGTTATATGTACTCACATACGTCACACATTTGAAACTTATTTTAACACAGGATTACTTTTTATTTATATTTTAATCTTAAAAAATGTTAGGGGAAATTTTTTTATTTGCATAGAAAGTGAATCAATGGCCATACAGTTAAATCTAGCCAGCAAGGTGACTCTTCAGTCTCCAACACAATTAGTTTCTTCACTGTAGGTTAATTTTTTTTTAGGCTAGATTACATATATATTTCAATAGAATAGCTCTTTCATATAACAGGGGATGAAAAAAGAAATCAATCTTAGAAAAACCCAGT
>NC_092205.1:59940865-59961547 GCF_043381705.1 Parasteatoda tepidariorum
AGCAGTGTTTTCACTACAGCGCGAGAACGCGAGAATCTCGCATATTTTTTTCTTTTCTCGCATTAAAAAATGATTACCGCGAGAAATTCGCGCATTCTATAAATCAATTTCAAAATTCGCGAATTTCTCGCATTTTGGAAAAAGCTTCGAATTACGCCAATTAGAATAAAATCCATTTCACTTTTCTTCCTGGATCTTTCATTATTTTCAACATTTGCCCCGTTAGCTAGATTCCCTATTTACCAGTATTGTTCAGAACTTTTTCGAGCAACAGAACACAACCTCTCCGAACCACGGAACACCTTTCAGAACACATTTCTCTGCAACCACGTGTTTACCGCAGGTAAGGTTTTTTCATGTAAGACGTTCAAATTTTTTATGCACTAATGTAAGATAGACAAATACCTAGTAAAGGCAAAATCTTCTATGATGATGCAGCAAGAATATTCAATGCTTTAAAAAAATAGAAGACGTTAAAAATGTATTATAATGAAAGAAATTTTATTTTCAAGTCTATTTGTATTTTTTCAGTTTTTAGAAATCTCACTTAACTTTCTAGAAAGGGTGAGAAATTCTCACCCATTTTTTTTCTATGATGAAAACACTGAATTAATCAACATAATTTTCATAAGAGATAGTTTCCAAATCTAAAACTGCATACCTCTTTAGAAAAGCTTCATAAAATTAAAGTTAAAGAAGTAGAAAAAATTAAAGCTAAAATATACAAAAAAAAAAATGTTTTTAAATGTATGATAATCATGCATCATTTTATACATATTACTTAAATTAAATAACTTCATTTCAAACAGACTTACATTATTATTAACTATACAATATAAAGAATCATCTTCAGAACAATATACAGCAGCAGATGAAAAAAAGTGAGGGTGTTCTAAATTCCAAGAGTGTAATAACTTTTGATCTTGTATCTGTGAAGGATAATATGGCATATATGATGAATAACAAAATATTAAATTAATAATTTACATTGTATATAAGAATATATAATATAAGAATACATTAATGAATCATAATGAAAGTTTATCACAGTTGAATAACTAAATTTTAAATATGTTTACATTTTCAAAAATATTACGCACATTATAATATGTAATAAATGCAAATAATGCTCAACGTTTCTGAAAAATGAGCAGAAAATATCTATTCTACAGTCAAGTTTGTTTCACACATTTTATAGTTTCACAAAATCAGTTGTGTTTCACGCTCCACATATGTAATTTTTAAATCCAAGTTTTTATGTCTTAGTCAATCATAAAAAACAGTGGCTTGAGTTTAAAGACGAACATGACCATTAAGATCCCTGAACATTACATCACATGATTTATGCTTATGGAATTACATCACAGGTACTGTTTGTGAATCACTGAGAAAAATACCATTTAGGCGATTTATGGAAATCATTGGTAATGTGTCACTTGATTACAAATTAGGTGCATTTTGTAAAATCTTTGAGGAGATGTGAAAAGCAACTGCATCCAAAATTTGAGGTAGCTATAATATATAGCATTAAAATTTTAAGCACATTTTTATTTTAAGGTTTTTTCCTTTTTTCATCTTTTACAAGAGAAATGTAAATATTATTTCAATTTGATATGTAAGGCCATATAAAAATTGACAAATGCCTAACAAAACATAAATAAAATTAAAGACTGTGATTATAAAGTTATTATGGTAACGTGCACTAAGGTAATTGGTTTATTTCCTTCTAAAATAAAACTTTAATTTAAAAAGATTACCACCACTGTCACCAAGTTTGATTTAAACACACTAGTATCTAAATAAAAAGCATAGCAAACTCGGCTTCCAAGGCGATTCAAGTAGAAGTGCAGACTCATAAACAATATAAAGTAAAGCACTGCTGTAACAACCAGAAGTCAGCCAAGGGTCTATAATGTGTATGAGTCACGTTTGCTTCCTAGAAAAGTCAGTTACTCATAGATCTGAATTTGGGCAGTCCTCAAATCATCAATGGGGGCAGAACATAACATATACAGTAATAGCCCCTTTTCTCTTTGCTGATTATAAAATTAAGTAAAAATATCAAATAAACAATTTAACAGAACAGGCAGCGATTTTCGTGCTTAAAGATAGTATCATAATTATGGCGGAGAAGCAGATTGAATCAATTGCAAGATACACATGGGTGCTACTCTAATTAACACCAATTAACTGGGTCTAGTGCTGTGTACCAGAATTTTCCATAATCATTTGCTCCAAGATGTACCTTTGCATGATAAAGGCTGATATATCATAATCATTTTCTCATATATCATTATCAACTAGGAATTTACAATTTCTAAAATTTTTTTATTTGTTTATTTTGACAGCAAACAAGATAAAAATAACGGCCAACCTTGACAGCTTTTAACATTACTAAATAATAAACTACGTGCTATTTTTTTTGCATGAATCTATTCCTCTCAACTTATTTTTCGGTTCATCATTAATTATATTTGTCCTATCTCTATAAATTTAAAAGTAAATCTTAATTTAACTGTGGTCAGCATTTCAAAACGTTGAGGGGAAATGAAAACTCAAACAAATTTAGACACAACATTAATACAAATTTCACTTAAGCAAGCAGGTGCTAAATTTTCTATCTTATTCATGAATTTCTAATGCAGTGTGACAATAGTACTTAATCATTTGGCAATAATTATGAAAAAAATGAGTCTTCATTAAAATATAATACTTATTTTTAACAGAAAATATCTTACTTTTACAGGAAAAAGAAAATTTAATTAAAAAAAAATAATAAGTGGGAAAGAGATATTAATTGATGAAATTTAGTCTACTGATCTTATCTCAAGACTGATTTCAGTCTCCAGGACTGAAGAGTGGTATCCATACAGAATCAAATTCAATTTAAGTCTAGTATCAAATCGGATGCACATCTCTCATTTATGATACATTATATTGTTGATTAATAGCTTAATTTCATGACATATTTGTTCTTAAAAAATAATAAGTCTTAATATGAAAGCAAAGTAAAGTAAAAGAGAAACAAAATATTCTTAGAAAATAACAATCAAAATAATAAAGAAACAAATTAAAAGAGAAATAAAATAATGAGCAATTTAAGATACTTTTAAATACAAATGTAAGTGAGGTGCAACAAGAATTTCATACAGAAAGGTAATTGTAAACATCAAAGTAAAGACATACTTTTACAATTGAATTGCTTCCATCGTTAATCAAAAGACTTTCTTTAATAGAAATAGCAGGGAATTGACGGAATTTTTTCAAAGTAACATTTTTAAATAAAAATTCGTCAGAAAATTTCATTTTCAATCTTATAGCAAAGGAAAGGAATATGTTTTTCAAAACTCGAAAATTCTCATATACGCATATACACAAAAAACACAAATAAACAAACGTGCAAACGCTGTTTACAGTTATGGTTATGATTCAAATAAAAAAATTTAATGAAAAAAGAGGCGACAAGTTTTTCATATAAATATTATTTTCTTAATTAAAAACAAAAAAGCTTTGATTTAAATGAATCAGAAACTTTTTATATTTTATTTATTAATTTTACTCGGTGATTCGTAATGGCCAATGTTTCAGAAGTTTACATCATATTATGTTTTCAGAAGTTTACATCATGCAGTTTAAATCCAAGCGTAAAGTTAATCATTTATCAAATGTGATGTTAACAATTTTTTTAAAATTATTTTTTATCTCAGCTTTTAATTACTACTTCGAAAATTTTTAGCTTCAATTCGCTTAATTAGCCAATTCACTTAAGTATCCAATCACAATCAATAATCATTCTAATAATTATCAAGTTACTGTGATTTTACTTACTTGTTGCAATGTTCAGATTTGTCAAATCGCTCTCACGACAAACTGTGAAGTATTCTACCTTTCTACCAAGAAATTTTTGTGATGTAAAATCAATTCCTATAGTTCAGTTTGATTTTGTGAAAGAAAAAGTGCTGAAAAAACAGTTGTTACTAGTTGATGTTCGTGAACCTGTCGAACTTAAAGAAGAAGGTAAGATCCCCAATTCGGTTAATATTCCTTTGGGACAAATTATGGAAGCTTTTAAAATGAATGATTCTGCATTTCAAACGAAGTATGGCGTTACGAAACCAAACTCCACATCCAATTTCGTGCTTACTTGCAAATCGGGTAAAAGAACCAATACAGCTTATGCAACATTGAATGAGCTTGGGTACAAAAATATTGCTGTATATTCTGGAAGTTTTCTTGACTGGATTGAAAGAGGTGGTCCTATTGAGAAATAAAATATCAAATGTGATGTAAAGAAATTGTTTTAATTATTTTTATCTCTTTATGCTAATAAACATCCTTAGAGCTTGGGTACAAAAATATTGCTGTATATTCTGGAAGCTTTCTTAACTGAATTGAAAGAGTCAGATGGTCCTAATGAGCAATAAAAGTTATTCCAATTGGGAAATAAAATGACGAATGTGATGTAAAGAAATTTTTTTTAATAATTTTTATCTCTTCATACTAATAAACATCATCAGAGCTTGGGTGCAAAAATATTGTGGTATATTCCTGGAAGTTTTCTTCCCTGGACTGTAAGAGATGGTCCTAATGAGAAATAAAAATTTTTAGTTATTAATACTGTTTTTACCCTCAGAGAAAATATATTGTTATAGAACATGTTATGTAGTTTACATATATAGATTTTGTAATTCTATGTATGAAATAAATTTTTATAATTCTTAAAACTGTACTTTGTAATACTTACGTTATTGTTATTGTGTGAATGTATGCAATAAAAAGGCATTTATAGTTTTCTTTTTATCTCTGAAGAAATTTTTTGTTTTTTATAGCTTTCTATGAAAATTAAATGCATTAAGAAAAAAAAGAAGCTTTTTATGAGGAATAATAGATTGTGTCTACATTACTGATTACCTAGTTTGAGATTTTTGCGTATCGGCTACTGATTACTGAATTAATATGGAAGAGTTAAACTGTGAATGATTTTTTAATTTGTGTGGCAATCATAAGCCTAAAACTTAAGTCTTACTTTTCTGTTTCATGTTTTTTTGCGTCCAACTTATAAGCAGTGATTGCATGAAACTGCTTAAAGGGTGCCAAAGGGTCTTCTTTACTCGTAATTGTAGACTTCAGAGAGCAATTCACTTGGAGTTAAGTTAGAAATTTCCTTGAATCTTAAAACTAAGTGCAAATATGACATTGTGCTTCTTGCTTAGTAGCATTACATAACATTCAGAATTCTGCCATTGATATTATTGCATATCTGTAAAATGCAAGACAGTTTAAATATTGAAAAGGCATTTACTTATTTAGTTGTTCTGTAAAAGATGAAGTTGCTTGGGTTTTGTAATGTCAGGTTCCTTCTGTAAACGATAAAGCTAAATTATTATTCCATGTTTACTTTTCTGAGGAATTGGTAGTTTATGCATAGGGTTTGCAATTGTTTTTTTATGGAATTCTAATGTTTATTTACTTTTAAACAGCAGGATTTTTCTGAAGCCTGCTTTTTGAGAAATCACGACCGTAAATTTTCTAGTAGTGTAATTCAAAAGATTCAATAAGGACATTCACTAGATACTTTAATAAATTTTATTTATTTCAAATGGAAGGATAAACGAAGGCATTTAAATCGAAAAACAGTTTTTAGTTAATTAAAACTTTTGTCCAGTAAGGGCCAAGCATAAAGTTCAGTTATGTCTCCTCGTTTTGAAATTTAGGTTCTTCTGTGGGAAAAATTAAGATAAATAATAATCTTAACCTGCCCCAATAATGCCTTTATCTCTTCATCACATTTTATTGATTATATAAGTCTATACGCCATGACTCCTTTTTATTTATGAAGGCAGTTAGGTACGTGAATGTAAATTTCAACAGTTTTGGGTTTAATTTTTTTTTTGCAATATGCTTTTTTTTTGTTGCTTCTCTTCTTATGAGTTTTATTCTTATCTTCCAAGTCTGAAATTTCTTATATTAGTAAATTCCGTTTCTTTTAATTTTAGGGAACCATTTTACATGACAGCTTACTTTGGAGAATTTTAGTTATTTTTTTTATGTATAGATCGACGGAGACAACCAATTTTGTTTGTTGTATAATGATAAAATAAGTGTAAAAATAACAAAATACACAGAATTACAATGTTTGATTCGGTATAACAGTGTTTGTCATTAATGTAGATACAAATTTGTATGAGGGATAAAATCTATTAAACATGTCATTTAAAATGTTCTATCATCAATTATTAATATTGAATGAGCTGGGATGCTAGTAAATGAAATAAAAGAAAATTTTAGCTGAAAAATTGTATAAAATGCAGTGATAATTACATTATAAACAAGTTTATCTAAGTGAATTTTTGTAATGCAAAATTGAAAGTAAATCAGTTTATTAGTTCAGGAGATAAAAAAGCTTAATCTAAAAATTTAATATCTTGGAAACTGTTCATTAGTTTACTTCAAATTTTATATTTTAGCTTAAAAATCTCATCTACATACATAACTAAAAAAACATTTATTTGTATAATTAATATAAATTCTTTTTTTAAAAACATTTTTCTTTTGATTTTGTTCCGTATCGTTTTTGTTTGACTAAATGAAATGTGCCTAAGTTAAGAAAGAATGCTTTTAATAAATTGCTTGTTATGATTTTAAATTATAGTTTTTAATCTTGTTGACAAGTTGTCAAGATCAGCGATAACATTAAACTATATGATCATACAATTGCATTGATTACTTGTCATTTCTATATTAAAAATATTTTCATTTGTATTTTTTATACGATAGCAAAAATACAGTTTTTATCGGAGTAAATGTTTCCGACAAGAGTATTAGTAATTTAAATAAGCAAAATGGCAAATAACTAGTGTTATTTTAATTGTTGGTTATGGTTACTAGCAGTTATGGTTTCTTGTAATTGTAATCATTGATCATAATTAATTGTAATAACTTTTTCAATAGAATTAGCTAATTCGAAATGTTTGTGTCATCTAGTTTACAAGTCACTGAGTACTATTAGTTATTACTTGTAATCAAAGTTGCAATGGAATTTTGTAATCAGTGCCCAACTTTGCTGTGTATAGTATGGAAGGTAAAATGCAATTCGAGTAAACTTTGAAATCAATATTGGATGTAATGTGATTACTTAAAATTAAAATAGCAATTGTAATCATGGTTAAATGGAATCAGAATTGCTTGTGATTGTTTATCACTATTAATTACAATCGTTAATTATTGCTTCATTACTTATAATTGGAATTCAATATTGGTTTTAATTACAACTAAATTATTATACTAATTTTAAATTATTCCTTAGGATAAATATTATAATTGTAATCAGTAATTACATTATCCTAACAATTACAAGTGCTTGGTTGCTTGTAATCACTTATATTTTCCCAACTTTCCAATAGCCATTGATTTGTTCATTCATGATCCCTTATTTTCTCCTGAAGACTGCCTTCCTCAACATGTATTTAAACTTTGTATCTCTATTAATTTGAGTTTCCTTTAAGAAGAAAAATAGTTTGATAACTGATTTTACATAATTATGAGGTAAATTTTAATCATAATATTATAAGAGTTTTATAAATATATTTTTTAAAATTTTTTATCCTGGTCCTATCCACAGTGAGGTTTTTCCATTTTCTCTTATGGGTAATCTTTAAAAGTCTCTTTCAATAGAATGAAGTCGTTTTGGTGTGCTCCCATTGAGTTAGTAATGTGAGATTTTTCACGAGGTTCAAGCCATCTTTGCCAATTGCATTTTATGACACCTTCATCATATCAAATTACTTTTAATTCGTACATCATCATTAAACTAAACAATATTGGTGTCTGTGAACAAATTTTAAGGGCGTTACTGTAATTGCAATCTTTGAGATTGCATCGTAGTAGGTACACATGATTTAAGAAACTTTTGTAGTGTTCTATGAGACAGATAAAGCAAAACAGATGAAAATTTCTGTCATATATCATTGTTCAACCATGAGAAAATTTTTATTGAAAAATTTTCATGAAATTTAGAATAGTAATTATATTTATACTTTTCAGATTAAGAATTGCCACAAATGTGTGTTTTTAGTAAATATGGAATATATTTATTTTAATATTAAATAATCATTAATAAAAAAAAAATGGATGACTTAAAATTTTGTGAACTGCTTTGACAAAGACCTTTTGCATCTAAAATACATTGGGCATGGGGCCAGTGCAAAAATATTCACTCCCTGATGTGGTGTTATTCTCAAAAAGTGATTGAAATAAAATGGAAATTACTGAAATACATCAGAATAATACAAATGTGCTTATAAGGAATGCAGCTGAATAATATAGACATAAATTACAATACTTTAGCAAGGGATGCAATCTTAAAAAATATTTAAGCATAAAAGTTATTGTCTCTTTTAATATTATAGGCTCATTCAAAGTTTTTAAGTATATGAGTTGGAGAACTACGTAGCCACAATGTAGGCCTGGGTTAAAATAGCCTCGAAAACTTAAGTTTTATGCTATGTAATTAGGAAAAAAAATTACATATGGAATGCAACTTGATGTGATATTAGTCTCAAAATTATTAATATTATTTTCATGCTTATTTTAATTTTTACTTTTCTAGTAAAGGGCAGTTAAAAGATTATACAGTTAAAAATCTTGTATTTTATGCTGCGTTTACCTGTACAGCCAATGCAACAACATAAGAACAAAACTGCAACAACCAAAAATAAATAAATAAAATGTGTTTTTCAGGATCAAAGTAAGCCAGGTTTACTGTACCTCACTTGTTAACCCTATAACGGACCATTTATTTCTAGTAAATGTAAATTAAAATATTTCTGGAATTGGTATAATAAAAAAATTCATTTATCTTATTAGCAAATATTAATTTAAATTTTAAGCGCCATTTTTTTCTTGGTAAGTATGTTTCTTTCGACCCATTAGGTATTATAAAAAAGTAAGAAACTTACTGACTTCCATTTTTTATTCAATTTATAAAATAAGTTTTATAAATACTGCCAAAGTAATTATATATATTATTACTTTTTACAACCTATAATGGACCATTTATTTCTAGAAAAGGTAAATTAAAATATTTCTGGAATTGGTGTAAGAAAAAAACTCATTTAGCTTATTAGAAAATATTAATTAAAATTTTAAACGCCATTTTTTTGTTGGTTAGTATGTTTCTTTCGGCCCATTAGGTATTATAAAAAGCAAGAAACTTACTGACTTCCCTTTATTATTTATTTATAAAATAAGTTTTATAAATACTGCAAAAGTAATTATATATATTATAACTTTTTACAAGTTTTATAAAACTGGTTTATGGTCAGCAATTTAATATAAACGTATTTCATTAGAGATGAAACGAAAGGAAACTGAAAAAAAAAAGAAAAGTTTATCATGGACTTTTGGTAATGGCTATGGACTTTTGGTTAAATAGTTTATTAAAGACTTTTAAAATTAAGGTTAAGTATATTTACAGCGGCCTTAAATGGTTAAAAATCTAAGCAATAGTATCTCCTGAAAATTTGTATAAATTAAGATATTTAAAAAATAATGCGTAATCGAATTATGAGAGGTGTTAAAATGACGAAATTTTGTAACGCAGCTTCTCGAACTTACAATCTTCCTAACTTTCTTCATAAAGAAAAACAAAAATTAAGATTGACAATGTTTTATAATTGTTTTTATTTATTAGTACATGCATTAATAGCTGTTGTTTTCATTCATAAGGGATTTCGAAAGTTGTTCAAACTTCCGCATAGCTTTAATAATTAACACAAATTCTTCGTCAGCATATAGAGTTAAAAACGGTGTAATTATTTAAGAATTGGTTTGTCACTCAATTTAAAACAATAGAGAAAATAATTGATAAGGATCAGTAAGTTATGTAAAGTCAATTTACTGTAACAAAAGTCTCAGTTGGATTAAAACATTAAAATAAATGATCATTTTGTAATTTTTAGGTCACATTAATTGACCAGTGATAATTCTGTAAAAGTAATATATTCTAACAATACTATCATTAGCTAGGAACTCTAATAAGTATTGTGCACGTTCTAATGTGTAAAAATCTTTTTTTTCTAAGACAAATCCAACAGTATTAGTATGCAATTGAAGCATAAAATTAAGACTTTATAGGGCTCATATTATTTTTTCTTCAAATCATTCCGTTAGATATGTTCAATGCATATTGGTACCGAGCTTTTTTATTATTAAATAAACTATAAAATATTTGATTCAAAGACTTAGTTCAAAAGTATTAATATAAAACAGAATCATAATTTTTAGCGGGGTTCTAAAAAAGGTCCGTAAAATATAAAAAAAAAAAAAAAAATCAACTGTCAATTTCATATGTATAGAATATTTTTTCAAGTCAATGAGCCATCGGACATTTATTGCTATATTAAAAAAAGATTATTTTCAAAGTTTCAAGCATTTATGCAGCTGGTAACATGGTAAACAATAGTTTTGAAAATATGTTAAATACAGTAGTCAAATTTTTTTAAATTTCTATTTTTTTAAGTTAAACTACTCTTTTTTTGGTTTATTCTTTTTACATTGTTTAAATAGATGATAAAGCAATAGAAACATACAAAAATATTGATTATTACTCAATATTTTACAGAAATATAAGCAATACTCCTTAAGTGGGCGGGGCTACCCGACTCTCCCCTATAAATTTTTTTTTGCTGTCCATTTTCAATTTTTATAAATAGACTTTTGTGTATTCATGTGAATTTTTAAAAAAACATTAATTTCAACAGTTTATTTAAATTTAATAAACTTGTTTGTTAAACCTTAAAGTTTTATCGATGTAAATTGTAAAAAATACATTAATCATAAAATAAATTATTGGGAGTACAAATTAGTTCGGTCCGTTTTCAAAAGATGGCTCTGACTGTTATGAATGTTTCATAGTGACAGCTGGTTTCGGTGGTTTCAGAGAGGTTAGACATATGTCAATAATATACAGTTTATATCGCTTTGAGTTTCATACAAAAACCCTGTTTTTTACTTTGTTGAATATGTCAAATTTTGTGGTAACTAAGCAACATTTGAGGGAGGTTTTATGTTTCTGCTTTAATTGGAAGAAGAGTGCAGATGAAGGGCATCGAATGCTTGTAGAAGTTTATGGTGACAATGCTCCTACTGATAAATCATGTAGGGAATGGTTTCGACGTTTCAAGAAAGGTGAATGAAGAATGGTGTTAGTATGTGAATGCAGGGACTAATATAGGGGATAAGGACATTTAACTTTCCCCGGGGGGGTTCAGAAAAGCAACACGCTTTTGACAGACCGGTTTTACGCACAAAAAGTGGCGTTCGCGTCGTTCCAGTGATTATTTTCTAACATCCCCGCCGTACCTTAGCATTGCGCGTAATCGATGTTGATCATTAAAAAGCAATTTAATTTAAATTCTAAAATTTTTTCATTTCCGTAAACCAGTATATTATTTTGTATATTGTTTAAAGATGTCTATTCATTGCTCATAATTTATTTGTTAGTTTATTGAAGCTTTAAAAGCAGAGATCATTCAGATTACGAGCAATTATATACTATAGTTTCGGTTTTGTTTAGTTTCGGTTTACAGAACTTAGGTTAATTAAAATCGAAGGAAGGATATTTGCTTATTCAACCATAGTTATTAGTTTGGAGAGTCTGGTTCTATTATAACTGAAGTATANAAGACTGGCAATGTTTTATAATTGTTTATATTTATTAGTACATGCATTTAATAGCTGTTGTTTTCTGTCATAAAGGATTTCGAAAGTTGTTCAAACTTCCGCATAGCTTTAATAATTAACACAAATTCTTCGTCAGCAAATAGAGTTAAAAATGGTGTAATTATTTTAGAATTAGTTTGTCACACAATTTAAAACAATAGAGAAAATAATTGATAAGGATCAGTAAGTTATGTAAAGTCGACTTACTGTAACAAAAGTCTCAGCTGGATTAAAACATTAAAATAAATGATCATTTTGTAATTTTTAGGTCACATTAATTGACCAGTGATAATTCAGCAAAAGTAATATATTCTAACAATACTATCATTAGTTGTGAACTCAAATAAGTATTGTGCACATTCTAATGTTTAAAAATCTTTTATTCTAAGACAAATCGAACAGTATTAATATGTAACTGAAGCATTATAATATGCCTTCAGAATTCATTATGAAGCTGAAACGTCAAAAACTTTCAGTCATTTATTATTATTTTTTCTTCAAATTATTCCGTTACATATGTTCAATGCATATTAGTTTTAGGCTTTTTTATTATTAAACTGTAAAATCTCTGATTTAAAGACTTATTCAAAAGTATTAATATAAAACAGAACCAGAATTTTTAGCTGGGTTCGGAAAAAGGTCCGTAAAATATTTCCAAAAAATCACGTCCAATTTTTTTTTGTTGTCCTTTTCAATTTTTATAAATGTACTTCTGTGTATTCATGTGAATTTAAAAAAAAAATAATTTCAACAGTTTATTTAAATTTAATAAACCAGTTTGTTAAACTTAAAGCTAAAAATTTTATTTATGCAAATTGTAAAAAATACATTAATCATAAAATAAACTACAGTTAATTTTTCTAAATTAATATAGGATGCACATTAGCTGCAATGCACTTTTAACATTGGGAATTTTATAAACCGACATTCTATAAACATGAAATAAAACCGTTATGCTTTAAGTTTTTTTATGATTTAATTTCGCATAAAAAATAAAAGAAAGATCAATTTTAACCCCAAACAGTCTTGAGATTGAAAATTAAAAATAATACATCAGTTTAAGGCAATGGCATGCAAAGAGGAAACCAAGGAAGAAACCACCCTGGCATTCAGCCTATATAAGGGAACATCTAATCTACGAAATCGAATGACTTTAAAACTTTAAATTTTACTACTGTTATTTTTATTATTTATTACTCTATGACGAATGTAATATGATTTCCAGATAAACTTAATGACGGAGTTTTTGGGGAGAGATTAAGAGAAAGATTACCAATAAAATTTAAACACTCTTTTTACATTTGATTAGCGTTTGCTTGAAATATAAAATTTTTTTTTACCATAGAATAATTTCTTCTTATTTTGCCTTTAATTATTACTCTTCTCTGGTCATGGGTATCTACATTTGAACGCTACTGATTTTTGGTGAAGTGATTGATGTGACAAATCGTGCCTAGTTCGAAACCACGATTTGCAATTAAGTGCATAATACTTATCAGAATAAGTGACATTATGTTTATTTATCTGACCAAATGTTAAATCTTTTCTTTCCTACCATTCTGAATAGGAGAAAAAAGCAACAGAAAACAACATAATTTAATTCATTATTGTCTAGTGTCTTATTTAAAAAAACGTAATTAACTTTTTCAAAAATGCTGGCGAAGTTTTTGAGCGTTAAAATATTGAAGAAAAAGATCAATAAAATTTATGAATAACTCTTTTGCATGAAATATTAAGTTTTTTTTTTTGCCATTAAATAAATTCTTCTCATTTTCCCTTTAGTGATTAATCTGTCCTTATCAGTGACATCAAATCAGTGAGATTTTCCCGGGCATCCACATTTGAACGCCACTGATTTCGGTGAAATGACTGAGGTGACAAATTATGCCCTGCTCAAATCCACGATTTGCAATCAAGCACATAACATTTAGCTCATCATTGTCTAGTAAGTGACATAATGGTTAATTATATGTGCAAATGTTAAACCTTTTATTTTCCCCTACAATTCTGAGCAGGGGAAAATGGCAAGAGAAAACAACATAATTTAGCTCATATTGTCCAGTGTCCTATTTAAAGAATGTCAACTTTTTTCAAAAATGCGCAGTTTGCACAATAGATTCCTTATTTTCAATTTATTTTGCAGAAACAAACAAGTTCTGCCAACCATAAAACATTATTAATAATAGTAATAATTATATTTTTTTATGAATTCTTTTCAAAGCTGAAGTTATATTTAACAGAAGGAAATCGCAACTTGGTTTTATACATATGCCATATTTTAATAAATAATCCAATAGAACTGAAGCAGAAAATAAATGCTTGATTAAAAACTTCATTGGTTTCATATTTTTCCAACCATCTTCATATATTTTATTAAGTTAATGAAATTTTTAATCAAGTATATATACCTCATTTGTTATGGATGCGAAATTTGTAGTCGGCATTAATGGTTTAAAACTAAAATCTATATATATATTTCTCTAACACGGCACCAAAAAAAAGCCTCATTACAACTCCCCGAATGGCAACGTTAGAAAANTTTTATTAAGTTAATGAAATTTTTAATCAATTATATATACCTCATTTGTTATGGATGCGAAATTTGTAGTCGGCATTAATGGTTTAAAACTAAAATTCGATATATTTATTGGTGAGGAATTTTAGAATTGAACGAAGAAAAAGATTGAATGAGGAATTGAATAGTAATTAATAGAAAAGTTTTAAATAATGTCTTTAACTTTTTTTTCTCACAAAAACAAAACATGATTTTTTTCATATCAAAAGAAAAAAAACAGGTGAGGTTAACAAGTACTAAACAATCATTGTTTAATACCGCTTGTTGAATGCTCATTAGTTTCTTTACAATGTTATCATGTGCTTCTTTTACGATTCATAAATAATTTTTTAAAAAGAGTTTACCCGTATATGAGGTGATTACAATCATTTGACAGGTTGACGACTCGTTCAAAAATTAACAGCGTTGTTTAACCAGGTTAGTTCCACTTATTTTAGATGGCAGATGATTCTCAATTAATACTATTTTAGTTTTCACTTAGATAATTAATATTGTTGAACATGCCTGCGTTTGTTTTCCAGTTCAAAACATTTAGTCACGCAATGGTGTTCATCGCTGTTTCGATTAGACAAACAATACCCATGGTCCATTTACGTAACTTGTATGCACTGTTTTTTATACGATGAAAAGTATTTTGTCAATTTCTTTCAATGATAATTGGATTGTTTTAAAGCAACAATCTCTCTATATTTTTTTCGATTATGTAGTACCATAAACTTGGGTATTTCTCTATCAGTTGGCTATCACTATCATTTTGTTAGGTTGTCTGAAGTAATAATTACTTCTAGTGCTAAAAAATAGTTTAAGTACCTCTGAATAGTCAGTTATACGTTGAGTACTTATTTAGAATAATTTTTTCTTTATAGAAAAGTAAAAACTTAATTGCGAAAGAATTATTTAGATCTATTTTTGATCCTTCCNTCAGTTATACGTTAAGTACTTATTTAGAATAATTTTTTCTTTTTCGAAAAGTACCATAAACTTGGGTATTTCTCTATCAGTTGGCTATCACTATCATTTTGTTAGGATGTCTGAAGTACAGTAATAATTATTTGTAGTAATAAAAAATAGTTATATGTTAAATATTTATTTAGATTCATTTAGCTGCCTTAAGTAATAATATAAGCAGCACTGAATAGTCAGTTATACGTTAAGTACTTATTTAGAATAATTTTTTCTTATTCGAAAAGTACCATAAACTTGGGTATTTCTCTATCAGTTGGCTATCACTATCATTTTGTTAGGTTGCCTGAAGTAATAATTACTTCAAGTTCTAAAAAATAGTTTAAATATTTATTTAGATTCATTTAGTTGTCTTAAGTAATAATATAAGCAGCACTGAATTGTCAGTTATACGTTAAGTACTTATTTAGAATAATTTTTTCTTTTTCGAAAAGTACCATAAACTTGGGTATTTCTCTATCAGTTGGCTATCACTATCATTTTGTTAGGTTGTCTGAAGTATAGTAATAATTATTTGTAGTACTAAAAAATAGTTATATTTTAAATATTTATTTAGATTCATTTAGTTGTCTTAAGTAATAATTTAAGTAGCGCTGAATAGCAGTTATACGTTAAGTACTTATTTAGAATAATTTTTTCGATTATAGAAAAGATTAAACTTAATTACGAAAGAATTATTTAGATTTATTTTTGATCCTTCCTAAAATGGCTGTCGAAATTTTAAAATATACGGTGCTATGGTGCCGCATACTTTCATGCCAATTAATGATGAAGGAGCTCGCCGTTTTTGAGCAATAGCATATAGATATATACGATGTTGAAGTTATGGCTCGAGGGGAGCAAGAGGAAGTAGTACAGCACAAAATGGAGTATTGGGATGAGTTTTCTTTCTTATCTTACAACGGAGATGGAAAAAATTTCCATACTTCTGTTGCCTATTTTGTTCAAATGTGCCTAACTCATACTTAGGTATTTAATGGCTTCTGGAATTCAATACATTAAGAATTTTGACAATATCGCAGACACTTCTTGAGAATAGTTAAAATTGAAATCAAAGTACCTCAGTGCGGGCAACAACCAGATGGTGAAAAAATTTGATTAATACATTGTTTATAACTAATTAAGGTGTTAGTATTAGAGGAAGAGTCGAAGAATTAGAATATTTAAATACATTTGTGCTGTTCATTCCGCTTGGTTACCATTAAAATTTATTTATGTTGTGCAAGATAATTTTGAAAGGTGACAAGCCTTGTCCCCAAAGACCGCTAGTGCTTTACATATTTTCTCTGTTCATATTTTCACTTTAGTTTTGTCCTTCCGTGAGTGATTGTCTCTAGAATTTAAAATTTATTTCTTTACTATTCCCTCTTCCCTTATTCTATAGTAAGGAAAAGGTATATAGGGTTGAGAAAAAAAAATTATTATAAAACGAATACGAAAAAAAAAAATCGTTCATGCACTGTGTTTAAAACTTTTTGTCTTTTTTGTGATTAAAAATTTTTAATATCGGAACTATGAGAGGTTGGAAAAGTACTGCAAAATTTGAATCAGATTTTTTTAATGCTAAAAAGCATTCAAGTAAAACAATTTTTTGGTCATTCAGTTAAAGTTTATTGCAAGAAAGTTTTAAATTTACATTTTGAGAGTGTTGATTTTTGAGCGTGTTATACGATAGCTCTCGTTTATATCAGCTGCGACTGTAAAGTATTTTATCAAAAAACTATCGTTTGCATATTTCTAAACATTTTTATTATTTACAATTTTTTTTATATCGATTATAATATCGTTTGCATTATTTTATGGAATTCCAGTTAAAAATTAATTCAGTTCAGTTTTTGTTTTGTTCTACCACTCAAAAGATGAGTTTCTGTTAGTTTTCTATTGCTTAAAAGGTGAGCTTTTCATTCGAGACTATAAATAATTCATTTTTATAATAGCTATCTCTTTATTGCTTTTTTAAAGCAGCTAATCTAAAAGTTTTAACTTAGCTTTTAAGAGCGACCTTAATATTGAGCTATGTTAAACCATACTCTTGTGCTTCTCAAAGAAGATTAAATGATGCTATGATTAAATTTGAATAGTAACACTGTTAATTTTAACACCTTATTAAAGTTGTAACTAATTTACTTCGTATTATGGTTTAAGGTACCAATATTACGTTTCACCTTTTAACAGATGATTCCTGGACATTAGTTGTCTAAAGTATATTTGAAAGCTTCTAGATTAGCATATTTTGCTTGAGGTTAGAGCAATAAAAAATTTATACAATTTCGCATTTTTGAATTTCATATGCAAGGAAAGAACGTATTTTAGCTTATAAGAATATTTTATTTTATTTTATATTTTTATATTATATGAATAGCAGACCCAATTTAGAGTTTATAACTACCAATGTAATCTTAGTCTTGTAATTTTGAACCCAATCCGAGCAGCCATAGTTGAGCTTCGAACCCGGGTTACCTCATTGGAGGGCGAGCGCTCTATCCCCTGAGCCACCATGGCTCTTGTAAGGATATTGTATAAATTGTTTTGTTGAAAATTAAAAAAAAACGTGAGAAATAGTGATAAATAATTTCATTTGAAAACCAAAACGTCTTAGATAGGCGCTTAAGACTGAAAAATTATAAAAATGTTCGAAATTTTAAAGTTTTGATAGTAATACTATAAGCTTATATTTGTAAGCACCTTTCGCTCATATTTCTTCTGGAGGTAACATTAATTCTGAGAATTTTTTTTACATTAAAAAGTCTTCTAGTATTGTAAATAAAAAAAATTCATGCACAAGTTCTAAATTTATTGGATTACATTAAAGTACAGGAATATACTTTGTATGGGATAAAAGTTGTAAAAAACTTTGAATTGCAAAGACGGTCAGCAAACGTATTCTAGTTTACAATAATAATGCATCATTAGTATTTTATTGAGAATAAAAGATATGAAGAAAAAGTAAACTTTAATTGAATTTAAAAACCAACAAATTCGAAGCAACGTTTTAATTTTAAACTACTAGCTTGATGAAAAATTAATTGTCTGGAGTTTAATATAAATTACGTTTTCAAAAAACAAATTGGCGAAATTTTACATTTTACACTATAATTTATAAATCAATGAATTATTCGTTATTTTTTACTTATTTTTATAAGCATAAACATTGAAGTGGTAGATAAAATTTTAAAATATTAAAAAAATAGATAATTATCAACTTTAGATATCTGTAATATCAACCTTTTGCTTCATTTTTGAAAGAACATAGTGGGCGCTGGTTGAAAATGGATAAAACTTAACCTAACAACCATGCATAACTGTTAAAAATACCCAGCTATTATGAAAGTTGCGAATTTTTTGCTTAAAAGTGCTTTTATAACAGGAAATCAATGCCTACGAAGAACAGTTTATACCACAGGAGAAATATTTTATGGCAGATTCTGTTTTATTTACATAAATAGTTTTTAATTTAAAGTAAAGAAAAAAGGGAGTTTATGTAAACCTAGAATAAACCGTGAAATGTCAGATGCTGAAATATTTTTTTTTTTAAATATCAAAATGCGAACAAATTATGTCAGGATTACGCTGCAGGGAAGTTATCCTGCCGTAATTTATCAGCATTTTGATATTTTGAAAGACAAAAAAAGAAGAAGAAAGCTTCAGCATTTGATACTTCATGGTTTACTCCTAGTAAACAGGAATTCACTTTTTTCTATACTTTAAAATTTAGTTCATTAATTTAAATAAAACAGAATTTGCCAAGAAATATTTCATCTGAGGTACAAAGTCCCGTTCAGACTCAAAAAAGGTAAACAGGATCTAAAAAGAAGGCTTTTAGTTAGTAATTATGAACAAGCGTATATTTTTGTTCCCCTTCCCCCAAATTTCCATGGAATGCAACAGAAGCTTTTGAATATCTATCGCTTCGAGACACAGTGGAATTACAAAATCTACACATCTCCAAATCATGCAAGCGCGTAACGAATTCCACCTAAATATCTGAATCCCAACCACACCAACTCAATAATCGCATTCTTAATAACAGTTCTTTTTGTACACATTCACTACTAGTAATGATAGGTTTTCTGGTTATGTTATAGATCTTTAATACTACAAAAGTCCCGATTTCGTGCCGTACAGAGACACGATAGAGAGTGAAAAGCAATGAAAAAAGTCATTGTTATGGGGGAAAAAAGGCGGATTGTTTGTAGAGTATTGTTCTTTAATTGTAGTTCCGACTGTTTGGAAAAGCGTAAAATGTCGAAGGTGTCATGTTAGAGATGTTTCCTGTAGAAGGCGGGTGTACGTGACGGGTTTTTTAAGAAGGAATTTTAGTAATAACCAACCGAAACATTACTTTTATCAGATAGATGCACTTTCTATGGGGTATTATAATTGATTTGGAGCATTGGGTTGGTAACTGATATATGTTATGATTAGTTTTCTTTTCAGTGAAAATATTATAGTTACAAATGAATTCTTCGTTCACTTTTTTCGTATGCTATTTTTTGGAAATAACTTTAATATTTCTATATAAATCACACATAAATGCTGCAAAATAAATACCAACTACATAGTTTTGTGTAATAGTTTAATGTGTGAAAAATAATACTTTAAAAAGAAATGAAATTCTTCGTGAAAACGATATTATCAATGTTACACTTATAGATTTATTTAATTTGAAAAAGTATAAAATTGAATAAATTGAAAAGAAAAGAAAAATCACGGGACAAACGATTTAATTAAACGGCATATTTTTGAATTTATTTATTTATTTTAAATTTATTTTTTTGCTGAAACAATGTATGTATATCAAGACTTGTTTTAAGTTTGAAATTTCGATATAAAAATACTTTGCGAGTTAAGTATATCTGAAAAACTCATTTTCTCATATTTCTCAATAGAAATTAAAGAGTAAAATTGGTAGCAATTTTAAACTTAGGATTAATACTTCAAAGTTGGAATATTTCAGAATTTGATCATATCAGTTGTATTAATGTGCATATAAATGTATTAATATTATTTTATATTCTTATTATCTACATAAATAAATAAATGATTCTTAAAAAAATGTAAAACATTCCCGCAACAGCCCTTTGTGAGCCAGGGGTCATGGAGTATAAGGTTCCAGAATTCCGTGACCAACGGCATGGTTGTGACTATGTGATCAGCACCTGCCCAGTGCCTTAACCACTGAACCATAGCAGCCGCGTGTCTCAGTGGATATGCGTGGCTGCTGAAAACACAGAAATGATGCGCGGCTGGTTAAAATACAGAACAAGTTTAAAAATTTTAACCCCTCTTCAGAAAAAAATTGAAAAAAAAAAAACAAAAACAATTGTGTAGATTTGTAAGCTAATGATTTGTTGAAATTCAGGAAAATAAATATTCGATTAACGGAAAAAAGTTTTAAAGAAATATATATGATAAACATTATC
>NC_092205.1:59961587-60013568 GCF_043381705.1 Parasteatoda tepidariorum
TAAGGATATATATATATAATGTGTATTATCTATTTACACAATAAAAAACATTAAACACTAATTTTGTATTTCTGTAATTGCAATTACTACGTAGATGTGACTATTAAAATAAATTTTTACTTACAATTCAGAAACCCCTCTTTTTAATAGTGGTTTGTAAATTATAATAAAAAGGAAATGAATTACATAGCAAATGAATTACAATGTATAAATAAGTATAGATTTATTTGATACAAAAATAAATTTGATATGTTTTTTGAGTTATAAAAAACGGTATTTTATAAAAAAATTGTGATTATTTTCCTTCGACATATTATTTTAACATGTCTGTTGATATTTGACTACGTATTTGAATTAATGACATAATAAATTAGTTCGAAGTTCTGTGGTTTTCTGGGTAATCTTCACATTCCGATAAATGCAGATTTCAGGAACTTTCTTCAAATCACAAACTAAAAGAAACAGTCAAGATCTGAAACAAATCGAAAAAAAAAGTATTTAAATCTGTTTCGAATCATTTAACAAAGAAGTTTTGTATACTAATCAAATTTTTTTAGTTAAGTTAATATATCTTCAATTGAATTTCATTAATCATTAGTATTTTTATCAGGTCAAAGATAAAACAAACTGATAAAATATCAAACGACATTGGTCGATAGTCATGCTAATATTTTTATCATAAATATCTGAAAACAACATAAATAAAAAAATATGTTTTTCCATTTTCCGTAACATATCATTTGTATTTGTCATAAGCTAACTGAAAACTCCAGCGCTTTGGAAATGTCACATTTTACAATGTACCAGGCTGATATGAAAAATCGTCAGTATTTTTTAATCTATCTTTTATGCTTATTAAGATCATCCTATATGTCCTTATGTTAAGTAGGAAATGTTCCAAGAATTGCTCAATCATATTGAATTAGCTTAGGTTCATTACAATAAACTCAAAATAAGGCTACTTTCATTAAGCCTACTTATTGCAAGTTATCTAAAATAAATCCTAAGAATTGAACAATGAATGATATCCTTTATAATTAGTTTAAGGCTTATTACAGTGTGGGCGCATTCCAAAATGACGACGGCTGGTCTTATTACACAATTAGCTAACACGAAACATACACTAACACGTTTTATTTAAAGATATCAACATAATATTAAACTGCACTATACCTCTTGGTTACCATGAATTTTAAAGGATTCAAATCTTTCTTGTAGGCACCATATAACAGCTCAACATCAAATAAAACATATTTCTATGATGCTGGAATTTCTTCTTATCAGTATTTCTTACTTCTGAATCTTGCTAGTTAAGGAAATAATCACGTAGCATTTTTACGTGATGAAATTAGCATTAAAAAATAAACATGTAATGCATATTTTATAAATAAACAAAAATGTAAAGGAAAAGTTATTTTATAGCAAATACAAAATAATTATGGTGTCATAAGTATAATAAAGATTTTACGAAAGGGGAAAAATAAAAATTAGAGAAAATACCACAAAATCTCAATAAATCGACTTTTCTCTTCAAGGGTGAGAAACTGAAATATATAAACGTATGAATGAAATAATGTCTTTAGAAATATAAATTAGCTGTCATGATGATATTAATAACAATATATATCATTTAAGATAAACAAATAATTGCAAAACAATAGCTACAAAATAATAAGCAAATTAACTACAGTCATAAAAGCATATGACGGGAAAAATAGCAAAACATTTATGCCAAATAAAAATGCTTAAAATGCTATAAAATATAATACACTTTGAAATTATTGACCATTGTAATTTTTAATGTAATCCAGTAAAATTATACTATTTCTTCGAAAAAATAAATACCCCAGATTTTTTTCCCCATGGAAAACTTTGTTATGTCTTCATAAATTATGCATGAAAACTCTCTTACATTTCTCCCGTTTTGAAGGGAAATGGGTGTGGTTTGAAGGTTAGAATTGAATTTCTATTATCCAGATAAATAAGGCATTGTTCCTGATGCTTTTTTTCCCACGTATGATAGAATAAGAGTAATAACGAGATGACTGGACCAATAGTTTAGAAGTTATAAGAGTTTAATATACAAGAAGTACAAATTTGTACCTGTCTCTCTTTGCTCATTTGATATATCTATCTAAGCAAGTGAGAAATTGTTTTCTATGCAACTGATTTTTATGCTAATTTAAATGAGAATACAGGAGTATATACGATTCATACAATACACGAGTCTTTAGAAACAATAGTTCAAAAAAAATTTGTTCAAAATAGAACCAATAACTCAAAATATTTGAATTATTTTAAAATAAATTTAGTTTAAAGAGTAAATAAATATCATGAATTTGTGGACGATTCAGTCTGATATTGTTTATACGAAAATTCATCCGAGTTAAAGAAATTTTTCACGGGTTAATGAAAAATGTAAGTTGGGTTATTTAAATTTATTTACTTGAGTTACGTATATTACATATTTGAAGGACTTGGGGAAATATAGTGATAAGACGTGGAAATAAAGTGATTTCAAAATTATTATTTCTTTAACATTGAAAAAAGTATATTACGCAATTAATAGAAATTCAGCATTTTAAAGGAAGATGTAATAGGTTATAACCTATATCTTAAAACCATCAAAAATATCTTTATTCATGAAAGTCTAGTTTAGTTTTTACATTGAGAAAATAAATAAAGATATATGATATTTCTTGCGATTTGAGTAAGGTATTTCTTGCAAAACTTTCCCGAGTGAAATGAAAGGGCTATAATTTTCACATAATTAACCCCGTTTATTTTTGATTATAATAAAAAGATAAAATAAATATAAGTAAAAGGATAAAATAAACATAAATAAAAAAAAATGGACATTTCAAATTAAAGTTATGGTTATGTCACTTGCATTATTTATTTACTTAATAATTTATTGTATATTTTAATTATTTATTTTCTATAAATTAGATTATAGTAAAAAAAAGCAGTGAAACTCAAGCTAGCTTTATGAAATATGTTTTAAACATAATAATAATGTATAAATAGATATAAAATTTTTTTAAAAATCACCATCGCCACTGAAGCAATTCATTATCTTTTCTTCATCTCCAACTTTTGTGACATATGTACTCGGACTTGAAAAGCCCAATTGAGAGAGATCCTCACAAGAATCTGCAGTTTCTTTATAGTGAGCTAAATGACAAAAAAAGGTAAATGTTTTAAAAAAAGTCTATCTTCTGAAAAAAGAAAAGATAAAGGGAATTTTTTAAAAATTATTAAAGCTTAAATTTTAATCTAAAGATTTTTAAAGCTTCATCTAATAACTCATAGGTTATTGCATGAGTTATAATAACAGCTTGGAAGTTTAAACAATAAATACTGTAGAACATGCATCAATGATTCATTAAAAAATGTAAACCAATAAAAAATATTTCAAGTAATTGTTAAGTAGGAATGTGATTTACTAATGGGGTGTACCTGGGCAATACAAGTATTTCGTAATAATCACCTTTAATGTACATTTTTAGAATCTTTGTGAAAAATGAAATTGAAACACATGTATTGGGGGTCTCAAATTATCATATATGAGCTATTCATAAATAAGACGTTATCGATATACATATATATATATATAATGCTCATATATATAATGTTCATATATAAGAAGAAAAAAAAACTTTATCAAAATCAGTCTAATTAACAACTAGGAAGGCAAGATTAAAAACATTAGAACTAGTTTGACTATCTCATGAAACATGAAGGAAACTTAAATCGAAACTGATAATCGCATTTTACTTCTCTTTCTCGATTCTTTCCGTTATCAAATTTATTTTAACGTTCTTAATCTCATCTTTCCTGTCACTGATTTATAAAGTTTTTATGACGTTTCTGTAGTATTAAATTGCGATTTCAATCTATATATTTTTCGAATTTTTATTAAAAACGATTCTATAAAAATATATTAAGGACAATGATTAAAGAACATCATGCACTTGTAATAAATGAGTTTGATAAGAAAGACAGGTGCTGCACGGACAGGTGTTTTCTTGCTGTTGGTTCACTGTGCTGAACTTGAAAGACAATCCTCAACAGATGAAATTACTGTTATTATTACTTTACATTTTTAGTGTTTTTATCCCTCAAATATTCACCATGAAATTTGTCCCAATTAAGATTAATTGAAGTTTGGGTTTGGTTCAAAATTACAAAACTTTGGAGTTGAATAGGTACTAACCTATTCAACTCCAATAATAAAGACGATAAACAAAACATGGAAAGAAATAAAGTGCTTGGCCAGTAAAAGGGTAAAATGGAGAATGCTATGCTCCCTATGAATCATGGGAAGCATAAAGCATAGCATATGCTACTAATACTTACGAGGCATAAGTAGACATACATAAGAGGTTTTAGTAAGTATGACCTATGCCCACTATGAAGGACAATGCTTGGTTCATAATGATTGCACCACACTTAATGATTGCATCATACTTAATGATAGCATATATATAGTGATTGCAGTTCTTTAACATGAATACCTCGCATCTCAGTCGTTTTATTGATACGAAAAATAATTAGCAGTTATTGACAATTATATCAGTGATTATTATTAAATATGAAAAAGAAAAAAACTCACGATATAGCGTGAATAACCACAAGATATTATTTAAATGAAGCATACTTACTTAGATTGTAAATGGTTATGAAGTCTTTATTTCCACAGTGTTGGTTCCCACAATTTCCACTGCATTGTAATCGATTGGCATTTGCAAATGATTTCAAGTTGTCTTCTCCTAGGCAAAAACATTTGTCTGGAATAATACCAGCTAAAGTAAACCCTAAACCTCGACAATGCTCCAAACATTCTGTGACACTAATACCTTTCTTATCTAAAATGTCTTTTGGTGGTGGTTTGCCCTTGAAGCAATTCATAGAGCCCTCTGAAATATTAAATTACCATATAAAAGGAAAATTAAGTTCATAACGAAGAAATATTTTTAAAATCAATAAGTAAGTAAAAAAGTAAACATTGGGATTTTTACTTTCAACTTTTTTTATTTACCCAAATCGTTAAAAGTTTTGATATTGAGGAAGTTAAAAAAACATTAGATAAAAAAGTATGGTTTGTTGTCTTTTTTCAGGACATAAGTTATCTATTTTTATCAAAATCAGTCACAAAGATTGCTTACAGGTGGCACTGCTGGCCGGAAAAATTATAAATCCATGTCCGCCTGGATGTAAGAATTGCTCGGGAATCTGTTAATTTTATCCTCAGACTTCATTACGTTGTTGGTTATTTCGAAAATAATGTTTTAAAGTCAGATGTGTGCGTTGAGAAATTTTTTTGTTTTTGCTAGTTTTAAAACTTGGCGAGAAAAAAAAAGTCTCCTAGTGAAAATTGATTCCTTAAGCAAACCGTCGTTAACTTAAATCACGTTGTGTTTTTTAAATTGATTTTTAAAGTTATCGATCCTTTTTGGGACATCCGGTGTTATTAAAAAGACCTAAAACTATATGAAGTAACTCTTGAGTTACCAGGTCTTGAATAGTATCCAGAGTATAGGCAAGCCTACCTAATGATACTTTATTTTGTTCCATTAAATTTTTAATGAGGAATAACTTTACGGAAAGGTCAGACGAAATGTTTAACATAATATTTCCTCAAGTTTTACACTGTCGTTTCAATCGGAAATTATTAAAATATATACCAAAAGCAACTAAACTTAATTAATTTCCAATTCTTTTTTAGGTTTCGAAAATTATTTTTTTTTAACCTGCTATAAAATAGGTATTGATAAGAAACTATAAAATAGGTACACGCTGATAGATTTAAGCGTTTAGGTATAAAATAAAATCACAAGGAGTAAAAAGTATACGTGTTTCAAATCATTGCAAGTAAGATAAAGTTGCATAAATTAAAACTAAGATATCAATTTGTGATCAATTAAGAAATAAATAAATAATGATTTTTTAAACAAAAATGTGTCAATAAATGATTTGCTGCAGAAATTATAAGTGAAAACCCTATTTCATTTCATTACAAAATATTTGGACTAGCATTTTTTTTTAATAAAGTAAAACAATCTAAATTAAGCACAAATAAAAAAAAATATTCACGTTATTTTGTTTTATTCATGCGTAGATCCTAATCTCATTTGAAAAACTTTTTATTTTTATGGTTTAATGTTTTTAAATAGACATAATTTAAAGGTAGATCAAACAGGAAATTATTGAAGAAATTAATCGTTATTATTCGTCAGGTCTCCCAAGAACGACAAATGACTTAAAAATTTAATTAAAGAAAAAATAAAAAACACAAGAAGACAGAAATAACTGTTTGCTGTACCAATGCTCTGTTCAGGAAGTTACATATATTTTCCCACAACTTTCAATATAAGTAATATTATAAAGTTTATCAACAGATGGTACTGATAACTGATAAGAAATAAATTAGTTGAATGTTTTTACATTCAGTAGAATGTTTTATAGTTTTTTTAAGTCAACAGAGCGAACTTTCTGCGAAATTCAAGTGTGACTTGGCGAGAATAAACTTAGTGGTTTTCTTAGCTGAATGCGGTAAACCTAACAATTCTATTTTATTTCTTTTTTATTTAATTAGTTTTCAAACAATGCATAATTTTTTACATCTGGTATAATAAAAAATTGGCGTTCCTATTTAAAACTAGCACCAATTTAAAAAACACAATGTTTACTTATATTTAAAATGGTTTAGTTACAACATAAACAGATTCGCCTAAAATTGTTGAAGAGCCGCGGTGGCTCAGGGGATAGAGTGCTCTTTTCCCAATGAGGTGACCCGGGTTTGAATCCCAGCGATGGCTGGTTGATATGAATTCTACTCCCGGCTCGCACCGACCATGGAGCTGGCGAAAATATCCTCAGTGTTAGAAGGATCATTTAGAGTCTTCTTGCCCGCCAGGCTAACCATGGGAGGTAACCACGAAGACAAATTTCTCCCAGTACTTGATCCAAGACTTTCCTTGTCTTCTGGGTTGGGTTTCAAAATTATAAAACTATGGAGTTGAACATAAATAGTCGTAGTCGGCTGTTCAAAGACGGTTATAAAAAAATAAAATTGTTGAACAACTTATCTAAAGTAACGAAGAAAGTAAATGAAGAAAAAAAAAGCGACAAATGGTAAAAATTTATGAAAAGTTTAATTTCGTTTACTAAAAAACAAGAAATTTAGTAAATGGGCAGAATTGAAATGGGCAGCTCAGCAATTCAGGTAAACGATTAGTCAAGTAGACACTTGAAACTCTCCAGCAATTTGTAAAATGTTTACTTTTGTCTACTAGTAAAGAATAAAACTAGTAAGAGCTGAAAATACAGAGCAATTAATAAAGAAAATATTATTTCCTTACGATCATCTAACTCTTTTCTACAAATGAAGAGGCCTCGGTTGGTACAAACTTCATCTCTCCACATGAACCCATTACTCCCATCTAACATTGCACATCGTTCGTAAACTGAATTAGGTTGAGAATTCATCCAATTACGAAACCCAGAGACGCTTCCATCTAACCACCGCCAAGCTTTCATGTCGTCTGCGTCATACTGATACAGTCCAATAAACCATCGAACTCTTTGATACGATGAACCCATACCTTGTACTGTCTAGAAAATAATAAGAAAATTTATATAAAATTCAAGGTTTTTGTAGTTAGAATGAGTTTAATTAAAAAAAAAAAACAATCAACAATCAAACAAACAACAAATCAGCTGTAACGTTATTAAACTTTTAAATTGAACTATTCGAATCAAATGAGCCGTGGTAGCCTAGCTATTAGAGAATCGGAATAATCCAGTGGGGTCGAGGTGCGATCCTTGAAACCACTAATACCCACCGAGTACATGTGTTTTTAAGATCCGTGGTATCGAAAGTCCTGTAGTCTGTCTCTGAGCAGTACCATGGGTACAGAGATTTGGAGGAAATTCCTTCCCCTTTAGATCTATGTCTAAATTGAGAAAGAAACCTCACAAATGAGTGGTGGTNTTCTGTGCCTTAAAGTAAATGAAATTCAAAAATACTATATCGCGATACATCGCTATATCGCGATGCAAAACTGACGATATATCACGATATATAATTTCTAATATCGCCCAGTCCTAGTGGTGGTGCCATTTATCCGTAGAGTTCTGAGCTAAGACGTACTTTTACTCTTGCGGTGCTCTCTTGTCAAACGAAAGGCGCACATTCCGGGCTTAATTCGTAAATGGCCGATGGCTGGAGAGCTTAACTTGTCTTAGTGTTATTAGAAACAACAACCGTTCAAATTGCACTGTAGTATCGTGCAATAAAATATAAGAAGTATGACATTACTCACCAACTAAGAACCGTATTAAGGTTGCAGCAAATTTGAACGATGTTATGGTTCAACGCAGATTAAATTTTTTTAACAGTGTAAGAAATAAACTCTTTTTGTTTGTTTATAAACTGATTCAACAACTCCTTGATTCGTAGATTCACTTGATAAGATGATTTACTTTTGTACCAATGTATTAAATTAACTAATACGCAAATTAATTGATTCGCTGGTTCATTGATTTTTTTCTTTCGTTTTTTTATACCTTTATTCATTTACTTTATCAAAGCAGTCATTGAATGCGTTAAAATATGATTAAGAGAACTAATATAAACAACTATATTTAATAATATACATTATAGAAGAGATCTTTGAAAACTAGATTTTTTTTCTACAAGTTCCCTTTTAAAGTTATTTTTTATTTTAAGAAAAACTTGATTAAAGAGTGGAATAGAAAAAAAAAGATTTTCAATCGTAATGAAACTCTTAGGTGGTCCTTAATATTCAAAAATAGCTTCATGAGATTAAGGTTAATTAAAACTTAAATGTGTCATTTATTTAACTTTTTCGGATTGACTGGGTATTTATCTCTGTTACCTTTTCTTTTCGCTTTCGACGTTTCTTCGGAAGTGAGTTTTTAGTGGTTTTTTCGCAAGTGGTATTTTTGACTCATTTCAGAGCTTAACTGAATTCAGAAACAGGAAGCATAAGAAATGTCTATTAAGAAGGGAAATATTTTTAAACATTAAAATAGAGCAGTAATATATAAAAAAAATATCAATAAAATTTTTTGTTGTTATTTTTGTTAAAATTACAATTCAAATTTAAATTTGCTTATTATGTTAAACAGCAAAAAATAATGCTGCATAAAAAGTTTAAAAATATAAGAAATGAATTAACTGCTCGTCACAATATGTAAATCAAAAGAATAACTTTGGCGAAGGTAGATGTATTTCTTAATTTGATTTCTTTTTATTAAAGTGCATTGAAACAAATTTGTGTAGTATTTTGCCAATTTCTTAGCAGACTTCAAAAATATATTCAGCTATTAAACGAATATAATTTAAACCAATAACAGGTATTGAAAATATTGATGATTTTTTTCTGATACAATTTGCGAGCAATGATTAGTTCCCGTAAATATTTCTTGTGAAGTTCAATTACACTTTTTAATTGATAGATATTATGCGAGGGATTTTATAGTAGGTAAGGGAACTAATTGCAGATCGAGTAGTCAAAAGTCTAAGCTAGCAAGCTTCTTAAGACAAGGGGATACCAATTTATGAAATCCTAGTCACTCGAAGAGGTTTTAGTATTTGCATTTTTGGAGTGTTTCAAATGGAGTCACCGTACAAATTTATT
This sequence comes from Parasteatoda tepidariorum, assembly GCF_043381705.1. Taxonomy (NCBI): domain Eukaryota; kingdom Metazoa; phylum Arthropoda; class Arachnida; order Araneae; family Theridiidae; genus Parasteatoda; species Parasteatoda tepidariorum. The sequence goes on from NC_092205.1 coordinate 59,971,256, forward strand.
TAACAAATTTTCTTACTTATACGTTTGACTACTCGATCGGGAATTAGTTCCCTTACCTACAATAAAATCCCTTCCATAATATTTATTATCTATCGAGTAGTCATATGTCTAAGTTAGCAAACTTGTCAAAGAATTTGGGTATCGATATATGGAATTCTGGTATCTAAAAAAATTTAAATATTGCATTTTTGGAGTGTTTCAAGTGAAGTCACCGAGCAAATTTATTTGACAATGTGTTAGAATTTCAAGAGAAAAATTAAAGTGAATTCAACAACATATACATAGCTTGAATTTTTATTCAAAAATTATGGTAGATTAATTGGCTGTAGTCTGTCTCTCCAGTTAACCGTTAAGGACTAAGGTTAAGAAATTTTTTTAGCTTTACCGTTTGGGAACCATTTGTAAATGATATTACAAAATGGTATGGTAAGAAATAGGGAATGCTAAACTATAAGGATTTGTAACCATTTATAACTCCATGATTTTAATCCGTACTAATGAAATTTAACCCGGCATGGGAGTTAAGTCATGTTAAGATTTTTGTTAGATAAAGGACAAAAAGTTAGGTTGTTTTTTGTTAAATTAGGTTTAATTAGTAAATCTGGTGATCCCATCTGCCTTTCTACCGTGAGAGATAAGAAATACTAGACCTTTTCGTTAAGCGTTTCTTTGGTGCTGGCATCTATGCGTTAATGAGAGTTTCGTATTCTAATGCTCCAGGGTCACCAATTGAAACTGGAAACATGTGTTAGAAGAATAGAAGGAATATTTTGGTGCTGGAATTCGAACCGCCGTTCAGTCAACCAATGAGATTGACAGATCAGCCCTCTCGCTAGGGTATGCATCTAACTTAGTTGAAACAGATAAAAAGTCTGGTTGTTTTAACCGTAATATATTAATGAACAATTTCCTCACAGTTAACAGTTTAAATAACTTATTTTTTGTGGTTATTTCATTGTTTTGGTTCAATGTGGTAAAACTACAATTAAATAAATTGCTTTTTAAATCATTTTTTTTTCGAGAAATTTCTAACAGTGCATCTGATTTAGAGACCAATTTATTCTTAACATACGGTATTATAAAACCTAAAATAAATTATCTTTATTTAAATTTTTAATTTATTTATTACAATATTTTTTAAAGAATAGTTTCTTTAATTATATTCACATTTTTCGAAATTAACTCACATTTTTCAAATTAGAGAGAGCAGCAAACAGAGGATGATATTATTGATTAGTTGAAATAGTCTCGCTTTATCTGAAATTCATTACAAACACAGGCTATTTACCTTATGATTCGTCCATGCACTGTCAAGTACTAGCGAAAACATAGGGTTTTGGGTGGGTATTTGATAATTTGCTCCAGGACTGTATTTGTGGATTAAATAATGAGAATAATTTTTAATCAGTCTAATCTCAAATTTTTTAAGCAGTTTTCTCTTTACTTATTTATTTTTTTAAAGATGGGTTTGAATTGTTTAGTATTATTCACACGAGCTTTTTTTCTTTTTTTAAAATTTTTTTGCAGAAGTTATCTGTTTTAAAACTGGTATATCACATAAATTGAATTTTACTTGCTTTTTTAGTACGTGGAATGCAATTTATTAACATATACTAGTTCTGTATGGTTATACTACTTTCTTATTTTAAAATAAATTATCGCAATATAAGAAACTTATTACTTATTGAAATTGTATCATAAATGCAATTTATTAACATATACTAGTTCCTTATGGTTATACTGCTTTCTTATTTTAAAATAAATTATCGCAATATAAAAAACTTATTACTTATTGAAATAGTATCATAAATGCATCTTACTTTAATAATAAAACCATTTTCAGATGGATTTCTGATACTTGCTAAAAATCCTCCTTGCTTATAACAAAAAGTTTGTGCTTCTTCATACTTTTGTCTGTTAGTGTCCGAAAACATAAAACATACATTTTTGAAGGTTCTCCAAGGTTTATCACATTTTTTCTTTTCAGCATTATCTGAAAAATAAGAAAGACGCGAAGAAAAATAATAAATTAATAAAATTAACGAATGTAAAACAAAGTTTAGTCGTTAGTAAATCATTTGAATTGATTTTATGAATATGATTTTTGCCGCTAGGTTGCTATAGTGGAGAAAGTCTTCATCTTTCAAAGCTTGGACTAGGCTACCCGTGGCAAAAGTTGAAAGTCTGATCGAATAAGATCGTATCTGATCGTTTGTTAGCTGCTCTAAATCAGCATTATACTCGGTGGCTTAATAGTCTGATAGTACACGCACTTTACGTGGTTGTGAGTATGTGAGTGTAGACTGAGTAGTTACTAACACAATCTGCTTTTTTGGTGTACGTTGTAGTAAGAGAGAGTATTGTTTTTATATCCCCTGTTAAAGAAATCCTCGACAATAACCCAATGATGTAGCATGCAGTACTAGTGTAACGTTAACTGTCAAATTAGCAGTTAGATTTTGTATTTATTGCGTAAGCAGTTCTGAAATTCAGAAAAATTAAAGGAATTAACTTCCGTTCAAGGGAAGTATAACAAGTTTAGTGACCTCCGGGTTTAATTATAGTAATAATTTATAACTGTTTGAAATTGAAATAATTTATTGTAATTAAGTTGAATTCAAATATGACTGACTATAATAAGCATCATAAAAAAATAAAATAATTTTAACTATCATATGCGTAATATCAAGCAAAAAAAGTAAGTCAAAGTGCCTTACCTCTTTCAGGACGGCATCGGTCCATTAAAGGTTAGCATTATCTTCAATCTTAGTTTTCAACCGTCATTAAAAAATTGTAAGTAACAAAGTCTTAAATCATTTCTGAGTTTGTTTAGTTATTCCCTGTTTAATACTGATAATAACAAAAACTACTCTAGCAATTTTCTATTTCTTTTGAACTAAGTATTTTTTAAAAATATCTTTAATTTAGTAAAAGAAAATTTAGTAGTAAAATATTATTTTCAAAATTCTTTATAAATATTAATAATATTAATAATAATTATATAATACTAATTACCTGCTCTTGGTATAAATATAAGAAACGTTACAAGAAGCAGCCATTTTTTCCGAGTAATTTGCCCGGTGTCTACTTCAATCTGAAAAATAAATAAATCAATAAATGAAATAAAGAATATATAACTACAGCATATGAAACTTATTCATTATTATGGATATATTTGTATTTCTTATAGGAAGAAAATAGGACTGTTTTAATTTTAAAACATAGTTTTTTTACAGTTATAGTTTTTTCCCCCCAGGTATAAACAATACGATAGAAATGCGTTGCACAATGCGTTGACATGCATAGAGATAGAATAAACCTTAATAAATTCAAAAATATTGATATAAAATAATAAAATAAATTAGGAAACTGCTTCTTAAAGTAAGTAGCAAACTAACGAAAAAAAATAATTCTGTTTTTGACAGACCGAATACAAAACGCGTAGGTTGAGGTATTTTAAGCGCTTTTTTTCTTAACGTTAATTTCGACAAGGCGCATGGTTGCTCGGAGAAAAAATTCTGATAAAATTACCGAACTGTATGGTAGTAAAATTTGTGGTAAAAAAAACAACAACTAATAATTGTGGTAATAAAAACCAAAATGTATGCTATTTACTGTAATGATTTACTGGAAATTTTGGCTTCCAAATTTAAAGTTATTTTTACCGCACAACTGAAAAGAAACTAATCATAACAACTGATTTAAATTTTGTATGTGAAATTTTGTAGTAAATAGTATTTCTCCCCAATCCTTATCTTTTTATTTCTTACTCGAAGAAAAAAATTCTGGTAAAATTACCTTATCGTAAAGTAATGACATTTCTGGTTAAATAAAAATCATAATTCTGGTAATAAAACCAAAATATACAGTATTTTAACCATTCAATTGATGATTTTTCCTTTCGCATGGGAAAGGTTGGTCGGAGGGTAAGATTTTCAAAATTATAGTTCTTATTACCATGTATTAAGTAAAAAGTACAAAACTGAAAAATAAATTTAATCCAATGAATGGTTTTTGTCCCATGCTTTAACGTATCATATCATGATGAAATTACCAAATTTTTATCACATATTATAAAACTATATTTTACTGTAAATTTTAACAAAATCATTGCCGAAGAGCTTCGGTAAAAATTACCTAGCTTCTTCCTGTTTCCATAAAGCCATAAATATAGTAAATTTTAGTTTTGACAATCTCTTTTTTCTTAGTGTGAACTCGCTGAATGATGCACTGCAACTGATGCAATTCTCTCACCCCTATCTACAATCATTTTAGAGGAAGGAACTCTAACTGAGCAGCTTTTCTTTAGGCAGTGCTGTAAGTGGTCTCATTTCTCTTGGACATATTCATTTTACTAAGCCTATATACTTTTTTTTTTGCTATTGCTGAAACGCTAGAACGTTAAGTGTGAGGAGATGAAATTTGGTAGGCATCGTATATGCTTTTTATATACTAAGTAATCTTTGAAGTTTCGGAAAATGTTTCTATTTTTTCAGATTATCACAATTGTGTTTTCTTTGTGGGCGTTTTTTAAAAACCTCTAAATCCATATTTAGAAATTTCTCATAAGTAATCAACATTTACATTTAGTATACATTTATTTTAATGTTTTTTTTTCACACATAAGTTTCGTGTTTTTTAGACAGAATTAAGAGAATTATTTCCTTGTAATTGTGTTAAGAAATAATTATTAATATTTTTCCTCTGGGTATAATTAAAAAATAATTACTTATGATTTTTTAAAATACATTTTTTTGTTCATTTGCTAAGGTAGAATAAAATAATTTTTATCAAATATCTGTAACAAAAGCATGTTTTTGTCAATGGAGTATTTATTTGTCGTCAAAAAGTGAACATTATACGAATTTTCAATATTATTTAAAACCGTGGCATTTTATTGAATACAAATGAATGAGTGACATAATTTTTGAAAACATTCATGCAAACTACCAAGTATTTGTTGACTTTGATGAAACATTTTATGTTATGCGCAGAAAGGAAAAAAGTTAATATGTTTTGTCATAATCGCCACTCATAAAAATGTGTTATAAAGATGAGAATATAATGCTGTTATTCTTCCAAATACTGTTCGTATTTTCTGCGTCACTTCTGCTTTTGTTGTTATATTTATCAATAGAAACAAATTTTTTTACTTTGCTTTGTTAAAATTGCACAGGGAATACTCTTGAACCATTACTGAACAACATAGTTCTTAGGTGACCACTTCGAAATCTTGATATAACCGTCTGATCCCGCCTACTGCCCTGAAGGGTCAGGTTGCCACCTGGGCGGTTGCACTGATACCAATGATGAACAGGAGGGGCCACAGGATCACGAAGCCTGTTAAAACGGGAGTGGAGCTCCGAGAAAGTCAGAGATGCCGAAGAATGCAGGGGCAGATCAGTTCCGCTCTTAGCCAAGGAGTCTGCAATCTCATTACCCTCAACATCGACATGAGATGGGATCCATTGCAAGTGTATATTATGGGAGAAAGAAAGGGTCTTCAGCTTGTTTAAAATTGAAACTCNTTGGTGTACTTTGTAGTAAGGGAGAGTATTGTTTTTGTATTCTTTGTTAAAGAAATCCTCGACAATAATCCAACGATGTAGTATGCAGTACTAGTGTAACGTTAACTGGCAAATTAGTTGTTAGATTTTGTATTTATTGCTTAAGCAGTTCTGAAATTTAGACAAATTAGGGGAATTAGCCTCCGTTTAAGGGAAGTATTACAAGTTTAATGACCTCTGGGTTTAATTACAGTAATAATTTATAATTGTTTGAAATTGAAATAATTTATTATAATTAAGTTAAATTCAAATTTAACTGACTATAATAAGTATGATAAAAATAATAAAATGATTTTAACTATCATATGTAATATTAAGAAAAAAAAGTAAGTAAAAGTGCCTTACCGCTTTCAGGACGGCATCGGCCCATTAAGGGTTAACATTATCTTCAATCTTAGTTTTCAACTGTCATTAAAAAATTATCCGGAACAAAGTCTTAAATAATTTCTCAGTTTGTTTAGTTATTCCTTGTTTAATACTGATAATAATAAAAACTACTCTAGCAATTTTCTATTTCTTTTGAACTAAAGTATTTTTAAAAAAAATCTTTAATTTAGTAAAAGAAAATTTAGTAGTAAAATATTATTTTTAAAATTCTTTATAAATATTAATACTATTAATAATAATTATATAATATTAATTACCTGCTTTTGGTATAAATATAAGAAACGTTACAAGAAGCAGCCATTTTTTCCGAGTAATTTGCCCGGTGTCTACTTCAATCTGAAAAAATAAATAAATAAATGAAATAAAGAATATATAACTACAGCATATAAAACTTATTCATTATTATGGATATATTTGTATTTCTTATAGGAAGAAAATAGGACTGTTTTAATGTTAAAATATAGTTTTTTTATAGTTATAGTTTATAGTTATAGTTTTTTTCCCCAGGTATACGCAATACCATAGAAATACGTTGCATAATGTGTTGACATGCATAGAGATAGAATAAACCTTAATAAATTTAAATATATTGAAATAAAATAATAAAATAAATTAACAAACTGCTTTCTTAAAGAAAGTAGCAAACTAGAAAAAAAATGAAAATAATTCTGTTTTTGACAGATCGAATACAAAATGCGTAGGTTGAAGTGTTTTAAGCGCTTTTTTTCCTTAACGTTAATTTCAACAAGGTGCATGTTTGCTCGGAGGAAAAAATTCTGTTTAAATTACCGACATGTATGGTAATGAAAGTTTCGGTAAAAAAAAAGAAAAAAAAAAACAACAACTCATAATTCTGGTAATAAAAACCAAAATGTATGCTATTTACTGTAATGATTTACAGTAAATTTTGGCTTCCAAAATTAAAGTTATTTTTACCACACAACTGAAAAGAAACTAATCATAACAACTGATTTAAATTTTACATGTGAAATTTTGTAACAAATGATATTTCTCCCCATTTCTTATCTTTTTACTTCTTACACGAAGAAAAAAAAAATTCTGATAAAATTACCTTATCGTAAAGTAATAACATTTCTGGTTAAAAAATCATAATTCTGATAATAAAACCAAAATATACAGTATTTTAACCACTCAATTGATGATTTTTCCATTCGCATGGGAAAGGTTTGTCGGAGATTATGATTTTCAAAATTATAGTTCTTATACTTAATAAAAAGTACAAAACTGAAAAATAAATTTAATCCAATGAGTGGTTTTTGTGCCATGCTTTAAGGTATCATGATGAAATTACCAAATTTTTATCACATATTATAAAACTATATTTTATTGTAAATTTTAACAAAATCATTACCGACGAGCTTCAGTAAGAATTACCTAGCTTCTTCATGTTTCCATAAAGCCATAAATGTAGTAAATTTTAGTTTTGACAATCTCTTTTTTCTTAGTGTGAACTCGCTGAGTGATCCACTGCAACTGATGCAATTTTCTCACCCCTATCTAGAATCATTTTAGAGGAAGAAACTCTAACTGAGCAGCTTTTCTTTAGGTGCCGCTGTAAGTGGTCTCATTTCTCTTGGACATATTCATTTTACTAAGCCTATATACTTTTTTTTTGCTATTGCTGAAGCGTTAGAACGTTAAGTGCGAGAAAATGAAATTTGGTAGGCATTGTATATGCTTTGTATATACTAAGTAATCTTTGAAGTTTCGGAAAATGTTTCTATTGTTTCAGATTATCACAATTGTGTTCTCTTTGTGGGCGTTTTTTAAAAACCTCTAAATCCATATTTAGAAATTTCTCAAAAGTTATCAACATTTACATTTAGTATACATTTATTTTAATGTTTTTTTTCACTCATAAGTTTTGTGTCTTTTAGACAGAATTAAGAGAATTATTTCCTTGTAATTGCGTTAAGAAATAATCTAATATATATAATTCTCTCACGTGGCTCCCAAATTTTGGCTGTATTTCTTTTCCACCGGTGGCAACGTTTGCTTTATTTTGTTTACGTTACTATTTCGTTTACACGGCGAATCGACCAATGATTGCCGCTAAAAATGTCACATGCCAAATCTAGATGAGGTGACTCAACATATAGCGCTTTTGAAAACGGAAACTGAAATAACCAGACAGCATCAGCTGCGGCAATTTCATACTATTAAGCTAGGCAGAAGTGAGTAGTCCTTGTCGATAGATCTCTATTTTAGTATGTTGTCGAAAGCGCTTTTTTTCACGAATTTATATATTACGAATTTATTTGACGATTTTTGATTTATACCACGAATTATACTATAGCACATTTCTAATAGGTTTAACGAATTACCTGTCATTTATTTGAATTCAAATTTATTTTAATGACCTAATATTTACTAAAAAGATGTAATTTTTTTTAAAAAAAAGTTTTTATATGGATTTGAATGATTGTTTTGAATTCTTAGAATTTTGTGCATTTCCAATGTACCTAAGTTAGTAGCCAGCGAAGCGAGCTTGGTTTGCGAAGCAAACCATATAAGATTGCGTAGCAATTTTCGGGGTTGGCGAGCGTTAGCGAGCAGGGGGCGCAGCCCACTAGTTATTAATATTTTTCCTTTGGGTATAATTAAAAAATAGAATTCCTTATAATTTTTTAAATGCATTTTTTTGTTGGTTCGTTAAAATAAAATAAAATAATTTTTACCACATATCTGTAAGAAAAAGCATGTTTTTGTTAATGAAGTATTTATTTGTTGCCAAAAAGTGGACATTATACGAATTTTCAATAATATTTAGAACCGTGGCATGTTATTGAAATGAGTGAGTGACATAATTTTTGAAAGCATTCATGCAAACTATTAAGTATTTATTGACTTTGATGAAACATTTTATGTTATGCGCAGAAAGGAAAAAAAGTTAATATGTGGTGTCATAATCGCCACTCATAAAAATTTGTTATAAAGATGAGAATATAATGCCGTTATTCTTCCAAACACTGTTCGTATTTTCTGCGTCACTTCTGCTTTAACTGTTATATTTATCAATAGAAACAAATTTTTTTACTTTGCTTTGTTAAAATTGCAATCCATGTCAGAATATTACAACTTCAATGTTATAGTTATTACATAATTGACTTTGAAATTTGAAGGTGCAAGAGTATTTTTGAAATTTTTGAAAATTTTAACACAACTTTTCCAACACAATACAATTTTCCAAAATGTCTGCACTGTCAAAAGCTCCGGATCAAATTCCGGTAAAAAGTACCGGCACTCAGACTGTTGGTACTTTTTACCGTAAAATCTATTTTTACCGGAACATGTTACGGAACAAAAAATCAGTTATTGAGTAAATTTTAGAGTAATAATTATCGTAAATTTACTGAATTTTTATATTTAAGCAAATATTAAGGTAAAAACAGGATTTTACGATAAAAATGGATTTTTCAGGGTGAAAATGGATTTTGCAATAAAGAATTTTTGGAATAATGCACCCAAAGTATCTATATTTTATACCATAATTTGATCCCAAATTCTTTACAGTATACTGAATACATTATTACAAGAAATAAGCCAGTTATAATTTTATTATTTACGCTATGAACCGAACTTTTTTTTTTTATCGGCAATGTCTTATTTCTCTCTCCTTATTAACATAGGTTTACTAATCAATTGCATGATAATTAATGCATAGGTCATAGCATACAGAAGGGCGTAATGTTTAAAATCTTTTTTTACCAAGCTGCATAAAAACCTAATAAGAAAAATCAAATGGAAAGTACGTGTGAAAATTGTACAAGACTTTTTTTCTCTCCTTTTCATGTTTTATTTTTATTTTTCAAATATTGTTTTGATTTCTTCCATTTCATATATATTCTTCATATTTGTATACACTCTAATTAATACTCAAATTAAGCAAAATAATATCTATTTAAAGCAAAACTATGTTCAGTATTTTGTTGTGGAATTGAAAAAAAAAACAAAAAACAAACAAACAAACAAACAACGTAAGTACTTTACGATAAATTACGAGAGAAACATTTGACAACTATTTTCTTTCCCTTGCATATACTATATCAACACTAAAATATTATTTCAGAAAACTGAAAAGAAAATTGACTTTTTAAAAAAATGTTTGAAATGATTAACTTGTTATACAAACATGCCAAAAATATAAAAATCATTATTTTGAATTTTTTGTTGCTTGCGTTGATTTTTACATTGCATGGCATTATTAGGGTAAAGTTGCTGTCGTTGGGTTTTCGATATTGATTTTGTGTATGCCTACGCAATTATCACTTTCCCTACTACGCATACCTTGGCCTATTCATTGTAATTATAAAATTTTGAGTATACGTTGAAAAAATAAATATAAATGTCATTGAACTTAATGAAAGAAACCTGTCACCTTCATTGGGCCAAATCATTTCTAGGAATTTTTCTTTATTAAAGTATGTTTAAAAAATATATTATTAATAATGGAAAGTGTTTAAAAAATATATAATCAACCTCTGTTACTTATGAGTGAAAGCATAATTGCACCATTTTTTTGAGAGATTACAAATATTTCAAGATTTCCGATGTGTGATTATATGATCTAAGAGAAATGAATTAGATTATTATACAAGTTAGATTCAGTTACCCTATATTTGTTATTACATATTAATAAACAGCGGCATTTTTTTCATTTTTCTCAAAATGTTATCCTGGTGAATGTTTCTCTGGTCGGGTCACCAGCTGATTAATAGCAACCGAGCTGGTTTATTAATAAGTCGTCAGTTATTGATGACCGACACTTCACTTTCAGTTTAGACCGTATATCGATGGCTGACCGTATAAAATATGATATAGAACTAAAACAGTTATATTGTTTTTAGCAATTACTGAAAATTTATTTAATATTTTATTTTTTATTTATTTTAACACGTAGTTTTTATTTATTTAATATTAATTTACTTAGTTTAATAATAATTTACCTTGTCAAATAATAATTTATTTGTTAAATAATAATTTACTTAATAATAATTTACTTAGTTAAAATTTATTTAATACTTAGTTTTTATTTATTTTAATCTGTTAGTAGTGCACGTTGTATTGCTATACCACAATAAGAGCATGGCTAAGCAGCGTGCTTGGTCTGCCGCAGATTTCCTTAAAAATACGCTTAGCGATTAACGCGTTAAAAACAACTAGATATCGGCATCGAATATGTTCGTAAAATCTTTCACATAGTAAACAACTATTGTTTACTTTTTTAAATTACAGTATGGCTGAAAAACGCTGATTAAACGCAGTTTTAAGTATTATACGTAACATTTAAAACGCTATTAAAATTTTAGTGACATTCAATTTGTTTACATTCAAAATATTAAGAAGAGCATAAAATTCTTGTAATGGAAATTCGCTTGAGGATCAATTAACTCACAGTCAAGCTGGTGTTTTTAAACTTTATTAAATATTATATAGTAAATTTTGAATACGGTAAGTGATATGGTTTTGTCACCTCCCGAAAAAAATCAATATACTGCATTAAAGGAAGCACTCGCACTCATTGCTCATTTAAGTGATTCCGAAAGTGCTCAGCTAAAAAAACTCTTCTCCGAACTAGATCTTGGCGATAAGCTCCCTAGTCAGTTGCTATGTGAAATGCGGAATTTAGCGATGGGTAAAGTAAATGAAAATGTTTTAAAACCGCTTTGGTTACTTCAATTGCCGCAGCAAGTTCAAGCCATTTTAGCTGTCAGCACTGAAGCTCTTGATAAACTGGCTGAAATGGGCGATAAAATTTTAGAAACTTGGGGCAGGTACCAGTGCGTTGGCTGCCTATAGAAATTCAGAAGAGACTAAATCAGAAAGTCTGAATTTATCAACAATATTAAAATGCAATTCTAAAATGTAAGAATTAAAGTTGTAGTAAAAACAAACTTAAAGTTCATAAATAATTATAAAAATAATTTATGCAGAATATGATGAGTAACGTCACGTCGCTTCATACTAAGCAGTCAGCAGAAAGTGCCTGTTTCCAATAACTACAAAATAATGGTGGTAAACAAACGAAAAAATCCAGCCCATTGATAGCAAGGTTATCTCGTATTATTTCGAAACACATTTTTTATTTTTGAACTTTGATTAAGTATGTTAAAAATTGCCTTAACATCATTAATTTAAAAAAGCTTCTATTTGTAGTGCTTAACTTTGATCAAAATTCGCAATGATCAAAATTTTCGTTAAATATAAGTTATGGTAATTCTACAAGCTATTGGTGTGGATAGAAAAAATAAAATTCTAGCTAAGAAGAATAAGACGTTAAATTTAGATTGCTGTGGTTCACATATTGTGGCTCACATATTCCAGAAGAATGTATTATTATATTATTATAACCGTCGTTGAGCAACTGACACAATTTTTTCGGTTTACGGCTACTAATGTTCAACTCCGTAGTCTTGTAATTTTAAACCCAATTCAGAAGACAAGGGAACCCCTGGATCAAATATTGGGGGACATTTGATTTCGTGGAGGACTTTTGATGGATCTGCGAGGAATTAAAATAAATTATAATTTATTTCACAAAATACATTTTTGTCTTTATTGCGCACGGCATCCTTAAATAATTAATATCTATGCATTTCATTGAGCTAAAATAATAATAATAAAAAAATAACCAAACGTTTATAACGAATTTCTTAAATTCAGGTGGGAACTTGCAACTCCAGAAGAAATAAAGGGATTATGCTTAACCATCTGATTTTTAAATCGGGCTTAATTGGATGCATGTAAGTAACGTCGCGAGTGTCAAACTTGATTCATTTCTGAAACAACAAATGTCACGATTTACCTGCTATGACGTTATTTGCTGGTAGACAATTAAATACGATAAAAGAAAACAGTGAAATCATCAGTTAAAATTAGTAGTTAGTTTTTTGCCATAGTAGAAACCGTTTGGACTAGTGTTACCATTTTGCAGCGCATTGGAAGAAAAAAAAACATGTTGCCTTTGTATATATTTTAACAATAGAGAGAAAACCCTTTATATATTTCACTGAAAATTTTTCAAAATAAATAAATAAATTCGTGTGCTTGTTGGTGAGATAGCTTAAAAATATCAACGAAAGATTGCCAACTCAAAATATATGCTTTTAGAATCCTTGTCTAAAATAAAATAAAAAAGTATGAATGTTAAGGGTTACAAACTAAAATTTAATCGAGTGAAAAATAAAAACCCAATCAAGATCTAATAATTCACTACTGAGTAATGTGAGATTGAAAATTTCAAAATTTGTTTGATTGCTGAAAGAAGCAGAGAAGAATTTGATTAGTTTTAAGTTTCATTGGGTAGATAAAATCAAGCTGTTTTTTTTTTATCCTGCATTCCTCAGCAGTGATTTCATAACGTTTTTGTTTTTCCTCGTTTGAATTCTAATTTGAGATCCCCGTTGTGCATTTTTTTTTTAAACTTTTATTTTCAGCAAGGATTCTAAAGAATTTTATTAAGAGTGATGATTATTGAACATCTAGTATTTAAACTGTCTTAAGCTTGTTAGAGTAAGCATTTTCCAGCAATCTGAGATTTCAAGAACCTAATATGAAAAGTTCCATGCAAGTTGATGAATAAACAAGGACACGTATTATACACAAAAATTAGTTGTTTATTATTTTCTATTATTCTTATAAATGATTCTACCTATACAGTTAGTGGTAAAATTTATATTAACACAGGCATTAATAATTTGTTGCGTTTGCAAATTTTTAAAACAGTTTGTTAAAAACGTTATGGGTCATTAAATACTAGATTCGATTCTTTTAATATAATATGAAAACCGTAGATGATTATTTCTGTATAATTCTTAACTTTTTTAAGAAAAATGACTTATGATAGAACTTAGAACTGATTTCCATTATTTTATTTTTCAAAATTATAAAAAGCTATGAGTGTTTCATAATGAAGTCATAAAGTTATTTCTAATTTAATCATAGTTCATTTTAATTATCAGCAAATAGAAACTTTTTTCTAAAGTTCAATTGAAGTTATTAGTTTATTTTTTTTACACATTCATTACATTTTTGAGAAATTGATTAAATTTCGTTATTTTATTTTAATTTAAAACAGATATATTAAGATTTTGTGTAGAAATTTCAAAAGATATTTTTAAAATTTTTGAAACGATTCAAAAATTTTTTAACATATACAAGTGCATTAACTATTATATTATTTATTACGTAGTATTTAACAAAGTAATTTAGGCACTATTTCTTAAAAATGTGACTAAATATTACAACAATTTTAACTTGGTTTTATTTAGCAATTATTTGCTGAAGTTTTTGAAGTTTAATTATTATTAATTAATCATTAAGTCAACAGTAGACCATTAAAATGAGTTTTTGCTATTTTTGATGCTAGGTAATGCTTTTCTGAGTCAGTTATGTATATACATTAAGTTATGCTTTTTAACTAATGAATCTTAATAAAATTAAAATGTAACTAATTTAACTACAACTGATTCAAAAAGTCAACCACTAATTTTTAAAAAATAATTTCAAATTTTGAAAATATTTAATCATGGATAAGTTCACATAAAATACTTTTGAAAATATTGCTTTTCATAAGAAGTAGATAAAAATAGGTTTAGATAGATAAGGTTAGATAAAAATAGAAAAAGTAAAATAACATTTCTTATATTTATATAGGAAAAGATATAAAATGCTCTTATTTAAATACTTAACATTTCAAACTATAAGCGTTGAAATAATTTTCGGTAACATTTATTCTAGACATTATCTGTGACATTAAAACTGAATTAAAAGTGCGGGAGACATTTTTAATTATACGCTGATTAACAAGAATATTAATTAATATTTCAATATTTCTTATGATACGTGGTATACATTGTAAAAATTACAGTAAAAAGTACCGACCACCACACTTACTTTTTACCGTAAAATCCATTTTTATGGGGAACATATTACGGAACAAAAAATTTATATACTGTAATTTTTTAAGTAATAATTGCCATAAAGTGACTAAATCGCTCTAATTAAATAAATTTTATTGCAAAAATTACGGTATAATATTTTACGATAAAAATGGATTTTACGGATTATTCACCTGTACTTTATACCGTAATTTGATTACTTTTGAATTAATTGAATTTTTTTACAATGTATGAGGTATAGTTTACTCTAAAGAATTATGTTTCTATTATTTATACGTTCAGTAAAATATTAAAAAAATCATTTTTAAGACATTTTAAATATCCCTTGTCCCCTTAAGTAGTTAGGTTTTTAGGCATGGAGGCAAATTCACACTTACCATTGGATTTAGAGAATGCTACTTTAATATTAGCATCAAAGAATAATTGTAAATATTAAGTTGTACAGTATAGCGCTCATTTGTATCTCATCAGCTAAACAAGCTTATGATAAGATAGTTGGGATATAAATCCATCACAATTATAAAAAGTTGTGCAGAGCTTGGTTCTTCATAGCCTTTTTATATCCAGATAGCAATCGAACTAATTTTACATTTATATACCCTTTTAACTTGATTAAAAACATTGATTTTCGTCACGGCTTTTGACTTTGCTATGAAGCTTTTAAGCACAACACAGTTTAGTATCCAAGCAACGTATAACTAATATCTTCTTTGTGGATATTTTTTGTGAATTTTAAAAGCTGTTTCGGTATGCTGAAGGTAATTAACATGAAATATTTATGATATAATCTAGTTCTGACCATTTTGTATGAAAGATAATGGATTGGAAAATCATTAATCAATACCAGACAAATTATATAAATTAAAATAATTTATTTATTCGTTGTTATTTTCTTAAGGATATATAAACATTTTTTAGTATATAAATAATTGCATACTAATTTAGAGCATTTTACAAATTAAAAAAAACTAATATAATAAAAGAAGGAAAAAAGGAAAATAAATTATACTACGGGATAAATTATACATAGTTAGAAATAATTATAATATTGAATTTAAATATTCACTACTAAAATAACAAATCACAATAAAATAAGTAAAATTTACTCCTTATAGAGATATTGAGGAGCTGAAACTATTATAGATATAGTTATTTGTATTACAATAGTTCAGTGTTTAAAAGGTATTTTGTACAGTTACGCAATAAAGAAATTTGGTGTATAATTGCCATCATTTTTGGGGTTGAAGTAAACTAAATGTATTTTTAAGTTCAGAAACTCTAATTATCGTGCAAATAAGTGTATTAAATTGACAAAGTAACAATTAATTGAAAAAATGAGTGAAAATGTATTATTAAACATGTGCTTATTTTTTAAACGATTTTTTTTCAATAAAGCTATGAGTTGATTCTAATGCGCATGAAAGTATGTGTTGTCAGTAAATAAACATAACATAACATGAACATAACATAATAAACATAAAATGAATGAATGAATAAATAAATAAATAAAACTATATCAGTGAAAAGTTAAATAAAAAATGTTTACATTATATAATATGTAAATGATTAGAACATATAAGCACAATTAAAAATTTTAGTTCATCACAACAACATAAATGGTGACAACTATACATAAACATTTTTACTGTGTACAAAATTTTTAAACATGCTAAGACTAATATTTTATTTATTATGTTAGCAATTGGCACGTACTTTCTTAATTTAGTCACGAATAAAGCAAAACAATGTTAAAAAAGCTCTAATAAAGGCACAAAAATGAAATTATAGTATCAACAAAAGTACAAATAAAGGAACATATTTGAATTTTTATATGTTCTTAAATCACGCTGTATTTATATTGCATCAACGTATTGCATATTTACATTGTATTGCTTTTGCACACGTAGTTCCAACTATACCCTATCCCTATTCGTTTAACTTAATCATGCGTTTCAGTTTTCTGTCAAAAGAATTTGATTTGATTCTTTCATTTCTTAACATTAGGGTAATTTTTAACGTATTGTAACATAATGATGCAATGATAGAAAGTTTAGAATGTGTTGAACTATTGTATAATATCGTAATCAGCTGCAATCTTAATTTGGTAAAAAGTTGAACCATATTATTGTAGTTTTTAAACTTGATTTCGTCTTCCTTTTAAAATTCTGGATCAGATTCCGATTAAGTTTGATTTTAAGGTAAAAAGTATGAGTGCCGATACTTTTTACCGAAAAATCCATTTTTAGCGGAACATGTTAAGGAACAAAGAGTCTGATATATCCTAATTTTTACAGTATAATTACCGTAAAATCATTGAGCCACTCTAATTACATTGATACTACTGTTAAATGACAGTTAAATATTTTACGGTAAAATGGTTTTCGCGTCTAAAGGGGTTTTATGGTCAAATGGAATTTATGGATTATGTATTCAAATGCTGTTACTTCGAATCGTAATTTGATTCGAAATTTTTTTACAGTGTAGGAAATAAGTTAGTTATATTGAAATATTTTATAAACTTTATTGGATACTTTAAAAAGCGTTAGATTAAACCATGTTTCTACAAAAGCACCGTTGTATCCAGCACTACATAAATCGTGTTTCAATCTGGCACTACCTAAAATTTTTTACGACATTACATGATACTACGGTTTGTGATACTCATATAATTGTTCAACAAGGAAAAACGTTTTTTCTAGAATAAACATCTACCTGAGAAAGAAACAAAAATTTTTTAGTTTTCTGACTTAATGTATTTAAAAAAATTTTTTTTTGAACTTCAAGAAGAAGATCACGGAAACCAGCACATGTGACCTATGACGTCAGTGCCAGCTGATCGCTTATAAGCAAAATGACGTGTTGAAGTTGAGCTAAGTTTCTCCAAATAAATTAGAATGCTAATTAACGTGAAGTTAATTAAATACAACGCTGTATCGCACATCGAATTTGTCGAAATATAATTCTATCTTATCTACTTCTTTTAGTTAACTTTTATTATTTGTTTATGTATTTTATTGTGACCCTGATATATATTTGTTTTGTGTACCTGGCAACTTTGATGCATAATTAGTTTGTTTATGTTCTACATGGCTTCGTGCCTGTCTTTGTGTTAAGTCTCTGTGTAAATATA
This sequence comes from Parasteatoda tepidariorum, assembly GCF_043381705.1. NCBI lineage: Eukaryota > Metazoa > Arthropoda > Arachnida > Araneae > Theridiidae > Parasteatoda > Parasteatoda tepidariorum. The sequence goes on from NC_092205.1 coordinate 59,989,261, forward strand.
TAGTGAAAGAATTGGAATCTTTGAGAAATAATATTTGTGAAAAAAGTTCGAATGTGTCACATAAGAGAATCGATACTTGACGGGCTTGGCTNAGACATTATATTAAAGCTATATTTGTTTTGATTATCTACGGAAAGAAAAACAATATTTTATAGCCTAACAATAATAGTTGTTTGCAGTCTTGAATTTATCTTGAGAGTGTCTCTGTAATATTTAAACAGCATGTTTTGATGAGTAAAAACATACTCGTGTGTTGTAAACACGTTATTAGCTTCTTATTATATAAGTTGTTGTAGTGGAGGCTTTTATGCGCTACATCTAATTTAAAAAAACGTCTAATTGATTAATTTTCCCACCAAACTTAATCAATTTATGTTTAAATAAAGCATATTTTTTTCTATTCTAAGAGTCCTCTGTAGTCAGTCATAGTTGTTTATGAAATGAAAAAATAAATCACTTAAAATAATTGTAGCGATACAGATTGATGGTTTCTGAAGTTAAATAAAAAACTTATAGCAGGGGTCACCATACCTTTTTAACCATTAACCCAAATAATTTTATAATTCTCTTATAGACCTGCTATAAAATAATAAAAAAGAAAACTTAACATGTTTCTCAAATGATTTACTTTATTTTGATGATTTGGCCAGTTTATTTGGCCATTTCATGTCCTCATTGTTAAAAGTTTTCCTACAAAGAAGGTAAAACAGCTTTCTTTCGTTCATTGATGAAGATATTAGACGTAATTTTAAATATTCCGCTGAATGGTGTGGAAAATTTGTTTTTTCGTTACTTATAGGAGGATATTGCTTAAATGTGGTAAGTTCTGACTATCATGAGTTGGTCTTAAGCAACAACATTTATCTAAATAAAACTGAATATAAACAATCTTTATTTTAGCGGAATGAACTTCTGAAAACGTGTTCTGTTTATTTTATTAAGGTAAAGTCACCGAGAAGGACAACGAATAATAATAACTTAAAAAAAAAGAATTGTTTAGCTTTATTAATTGTGTCGGTATATAACTTTCAGTTTTGTGCGCAATTTCATTCAGTACTGATTTATTAATTATTTTCTTTGTTTCCCGTACGAAGATCAAGTATTCAGCTAGTTCAATATAAACTCTTATTTTCGTTTGAAACCGTCTACTTATCTATTAATATTTATGTTTATAAGCTCATTTCAAAATCTGCAGGCACATTGTCTTCTTTTAATGAGCGATTTTTTATTAGTAAAATTTAGTCAATACGAAAATATAGTATAGGTTGGTATCGTTTCTAGAAAATTGCTTATTCGAAATAAAGAGCAACAAGTAAGAATAGTGATAATTTCTTAACAATATTTGATACTTGATTTGATTTGATTTAGTTGAAATATTGAACCTTTTGAATTCGCACGGAGAGTTTAATACTAACAGTATTTTATTGTCAAAGGTATTATACTTTAAATATTGCTGGCTTTTCGTTTAGTTAGCAAACTTCAGACAGTTTCATTTTAGATCAATTATTTGAATAACAAATGAGTAAAAAGAACTTGTTTTCAATTTAGAAATACTAGAGAAGCGTGTGTGTTTAGTGTTTAATGTATCCTTAATGTGTTTTTTCTCGTCATTATGTTAGTTTATAATACATATTTTTAATTTATTGACAAACTACTATAAATTAAAACTGTTGTTAATTGTATTTATTTCCCGTTTTACGTAGATAAAGTTTAATATGAAAAAAAGAACAATAAATTGAGAGAATGAAAACACGAAAGCAAATAAAAGCGACTTATCTTTGAAAACAAAAAAGTTTTTAAAACTTATTTTTTCGGTAATAAACGTGATTGCTATTGTCACCAATCGTAACAAAAAACACAATTTCGCGTTAACTGCTGTCACCGATATTGATTTGATGTTTCCTCAAGTTTACAGAAGTAATTTTTTTCTATTTAACAATATCATGATAAAAAAGTAATGGAGATATTAATTTAAAACTTTCAATAAATTAAAAGAATTACTTAAATTAAAATTAAAGGAATTAATTAAAAGAATTACTCAATAAATTAAGCAATTACGCCAAAAATAATATTTAAAGCAAATATTACTTGAAATAGTTGCGCGTTTTGTAGTTAGTTTTAAAAGTTTTATCTATTTAAAACACTTTCAATCTTATACTATTATAAACGTATATTTTTCCAAGGAAATTATTTCTAGATCTTATTAATATAAACAGTAATATTTTGCATTTAAAACTAATTTAATGTAAGCGTCACATTTATTTAAGTTTAACGTATTGAATAAATCAGAACGAATTAATAAAAGCTATTATATTATAATTTGATTGATTTAAAAATTTAATGAGCTGTGAATAATTATTGTTGATAGTTTCAGTAAAATTTTTTATTAATAAAATGTTAAACTCTGACTTCTGAAAAGGTCTGAGTGATCATTAAAATTTTAAACTGCTCAAATAAAAAGGCTTGATTCAATGTTTTCAAAAGGGTGTATCATCCATGCGCTTTAGTTCAAAATATTATGTATTCTACTCATTTGCAACAGGTTCAATTTAAACTTTTATACAAAGTTCAAAAAAGTACAACGCACAAAGAAAAAAAAAACGCACATCGATTAACTTTTTATCTAATACTCGGATTTTCAAAACTCAATGGTTCTACGGAATAACTTTAAATATTCTGGCTAAATAGGGCAGATGATATATTTAGTTACAAAATCAGACACAAAAAATACTTCCGCGGAATGAACAGATCTTTTTTCAACACATTAGATTCTTAAACCTCAAAATAAGGGTGGGGGGGGATAGCCACAACCTGGAAAATATAGTCCCAAAAGTTTAGGCAGAAGAGCAGAAGAAAAATAATCTTTTTTTAAAAGATTTGATTTAGACTTCATAAAATTGCCATTCTTTGCTTTAATAGTTTTTAAGTTTGATTTTTAATCAACACTAAAACAAACTGTTTGTTAATGTTTTTAAGAAATTCAATATAATCTTACTTAGTATGAAGTAAACTTAGGAACAAGAAAGGATTCTCTAGCAGATGTAGCCCATCAATGGAAGAATACCTGAAAAAAACTTTAAAAAAATTGCAAAGACGTAAAAGACATACAAAATTTGTTAACTTTCAAGAATAATATATACTTACTTTTAAGTGCATGAAATATATCTATTTAGTTAAGGTTTTGAAAACACATAAATTTCATGTGATTCAGTTTATTCAAGTTTTGAAATGCAATTTCAAGCAGAAAAAAAAACAATATTTATATTCATTCAAAATTGATTATTAATTTATCATGGTGTTAATTAGAATTTATGTTTAAAATGAAATTAAAATGTTGCATTAGAAGCTGTCATGATGTTTTCTGATATCGTTTTAAATAAAAGATCTCATGTTATACATAATAGCACATAAAATATACCATCACTGAAACAGTTTTGGAGCTTCTCTTCCTCTCCTGATTTAGTGACGTAAGTACTAGGGTTCGAAAGACCAAGTTGGGAAAGATCTTCGCAAGATTCAGCAGTATCTGAGTAAAAAGCTGGAAAAGGAAGCAGTAATATGACTATAATTTTACGCAATGTACTTTGAAAATTCGGTTCAACATTTAACTATAATATCATGAAAATAATCTGAACCTTTAGTTTGGTATTAAATTGAACCATTTTACCGTTCAAATTGAAGCATCAAGAAATCATGATTAAAAAGGAAAAATTTCCGTGATTATATGATTCCGTTCGGTATTGTTGTAAATGTGAAGTGCATTGTTAAAAATTCCACAAAAAAGGGTTAAATAACAATTTATTTTAATGTTATTTTACCATATTTAAACAAAGCAGTAAAATAAACATATTAAAAGGGTATTCAAACTATTAACTGAGAGAAAAAGAGTTTATTAACTGCTTTCACTTAATATGGTTAAATAATCAGAATTTTATCCGTACCAGATGGGCCCACCTAAAGAAGCTACTTAATTCCTTGCAGATGGGTACATATGAGAGCCGAATCTGTCAATCTCATGGCTGACAGAATGGGGTTTCGAGTCTCAGTGTTGACATCACAATATTTCCCCCATTTTCTTCAACACACGATGAGTTTATAGTATCCTGCATTCTCTAATTTGTGACCCTGGACTGATAAAATACGGTACTTTCATTCACGCATATTTGGAAGCACCACACAAACACAAAAAGTCTAGTATTTTCCATCTTTTACGATAGCTGAAACAACCAGATTAACCAATTAAGACACATTCCACGGTTCATTCAATAAAGCACAACTCAACCACAACTTTAATGTCTAATACCAAACGAAAAGCCTAGCTTTAATGGCCTCTTTCTTATGGTTTTGAAGCCATGCTAGTTGTGAATGGTTAAAAAAATATGTAGTTGAGTGTTCATGTTTTTTTAGTCACACTAGTTGTAAACGGTTTCAAAATCGTAAAGGTAAAATATGTTCTTTACCTTAAACTTTACGTCTAATTGGATGGACAAACTGCTGCCCGTTATTTTGCCGTAATTTTAGAAAGAAATTCTAACAGTGTGTACCATATCAATACGCTTCAAAATTTTGAAGAGTTTCAGTAAGATTAATGGAATCAATATATGATTCTGCATACTGTTCTATTTTGGGCACTAGATAAATCCTCGGTGTGTGCTGAAAAACGGTTAATTTCGAATTAGTGTTGCAATGTTGTTAAGTCCAATTCTCAGAGCAAAATATGTTCAACGTTGAATTGTAATATTTGCAATTCGAACCATAATATAGAACATATTTACTCCAATCTTAGCAAAGTGATAAGTTGAATGATGTCTTGGTCATAGTATTTGAGAAAATAGAATATATTGTCTAAACTGGTACCGTGTAATGGTTTCAGCAAAATTGCACAATATTATGGTTTGACATGTTCCAATATTTTTAAATGTTCAAAAATTTTTTAAATCTTTAATTACCTCTAGTTTTATAGCAGTTTGAGTTAATTCTGTGTGGAATTTTCAAGTAATTTTTCTTAATTAAGGGAATTTTTTTCTTAATTTAAACGTAAAATATTGATTATAATTTGTGTGGCAAAAATGTCCCTTTTCTTCTTCGAAAAGAATCTTAACTTTCGATCACTGCTGGTCAACGGTCATTGCACGAAGTGGTCTGATATTTAACTTCTTGAGGGGGAGAAACACCCTTTTTCTTCTCGCCTTTGGTGTCTTGCCGCTTTTTAGAAGAGGGTGTCATTGAAAGTGTTGTATGACTTTGTTTTTCACAAAATCGCCAATTATTAATTTTGAATCGCCAATTATTAATTTTGAATCGCCAATTATTCACACAATCGTTAATTTTTTTTCTTATATAATTCTTCGGGAGCTTACTTATCCAAACTTAATCATCCGTTTCTTGAAGGTTAATTGGTTAAGGCTTGTCTGGATTTTTCCCAGTCAATGAATTTTCTGAGTATTATCACATGCACATTCTCTGACTAACTCGTATTGGTGTACCTCCTCCCATTTCTTCTCTGAGATGTGGACTTTGGCCAGTATCCAGGGAATTAATTGCCTTTTTTTACATCCTTTTTCTTTGGCTAAAATATTTGATAAAATCCTCAAATCCCTATAAATTTCAGTAATAAAATGTCCTTTACGTCTATTTTTTATACCTTTGAATTTTCTATAAAAATCACAGATCATTTCAACTTGAGTGTTCAATTTGTATTTATCTTCTTATCACCCTTTAAATTTATCTTTTATATTGTATTACGTTTCATTGCAATTTCCTACTCTTGTCACCCATTACATTTAGGCTTGTCTTTTCTTAAAATTGTGTGAAAAAAAGCGTGTTTTATTGGTAAAAATTGCGAGCGTGATGTAAATAATATTGAACTGAATTAAAGAACGTGTGAATATACCATTTTAAATTGTCTCCTTTTTCGGCTGGTAGATTTATTTCTCTTGTATGCGGTGAGTACATTTTGCAGTTTTGCGACACATATTTACTTTTAATTGAAAGCATTAGTGGTTAAGAAAAATTCTATGCTTGTATTGGGAGTACAAATTAGCTCTGTCCGTTTTCAAAGGATGCCTCTAGCTGGTATGAATGTTTCATAGTAACAGCTGGTTTCGGTGGTTTCAGAGAGGTTAGACATCTATCAATATTATTCAGTTTATATCACTTTGAGTTTCATACAAAGCCACTGTTTTTTACTTCGTTGAATATGTCAAATTTTGAGGAAACTAAGCAGCATTTGCGGGAGGTTTTATGATTCTGCTTTAATTGGACGAAAAGTGCAGCTGAAGAGCATCAAATGCTTGTAGAAGTTTATGGTGACAATGCTCCAACTGATAAATCGTGGGAATGATTTCGACGTTTCAAGAATGGTGAATGAAGATCGGTGAATGATCGGTATAGGCTACAATTTAATTGTTTGAGCAGTGCATTATCAGAAAAACGGCCAGAATACGAGCAAAGACATGACAAAGTTATTTTTCTGCATGATAACGGTCGGCCTCATGTCGCAAAAGTCGTAAAAAAGTATTTGGAATCGCTCAAGGGGGATATTTTACCACACCCGTCGTATTCGCCGGACATTGCTCCTTCTGATTACTGGTTGTTTCGACGGATGCAGCTCGATTTGGCAGGTCACCGGTTCACTTCTTTCGCAGAAATCGAGAATTGGTTCCTAACTTGGATCGCCTCAAAAGACGAGACATTTTTTCGAGATGGAATTTGAAAATTGCCTGAGAGGTGGGAAAAAGTATTAGCCAGCGATGGACAATACTTTGATTAATCTATTCATTCATTTTGTTCTGAAGTAAATTCATGTTTGACCACAAAAAAATGGATCAAACTAATTTGTACCCCCAATATTACAAGTCATTATCATTAATCTTTATTTTTCTGATGTCCATTTTATTCCATATTTGGTAATGCCAATATGTTCAATGTTTACGTCACATTGTGTGACCATTGGACCTATTGGGTTATTGCTATTCCTTGATGGTTTTATGCTACCACTTTACGCAAACGATCTCAAATTACTTTATTTAATAATAAGTGCTTCGTTTACTATCAAGCCTAACAAATTTTATTTATCGTCGAATTTTCATGTGAGATGTTTTCTTTTCAGTTTAAATTGATCCATCGTAGTTTGTAGAGTTGTCAAACAGTCTGATTTAAATATTTTTCTTCATAATCCGTTTCAATTTTCTTTTATCACGTTTTGCAATTTTCTTAGATATATGTTCCCTCTATGTGTATGTGGCTTATTCCTCAAGGTCTAGCTGCAAGCTAGACTACGTCCAGGAGGTCGTGAATTCTCAAAAAGTCATATACAATAAGAGATGTAATTATAAGGTCCTCCTTTTCAAAAGCCCCACGCAGTGGAGGAGATGATGCGGAGGTGCTATAAAATGCTGTAAATGCTCTCATTACACTTTAATTCGATAAAATAAGTAAGGGCGGGGATGGCCTGGTTGGTAGGGCACTGAGCCCATGTCCAAGAGGTGGTGGGTTTGATCCAGCCAACCGAAGACTCCTCATGTAGTAAATGATGACTGATTCACGTTAAATCTGTCTGGTCATAAAGTCCTCCATGTTCTCATTACAAATCATGCCTCTAGGGGTACTGATCCAGGAATTTTCTTGTCTTCTGGATTGGTTCAAAATAACGAGGCTACGGAGTTGAACATTAGTAGTCGTATATCCCAAATTGGATCGACTGTTCAACGACGGTTATAAAATAAGATAAAATGAAATAAAATAAGTTGTTTTGAAATGTCAGACACTTCTGTCACGCTATTTTGTCGTATAGACACCTGCCCTCTTTTAAACTCACAAATAGCTTTTACTGATAATATCATCGAACAAATTTACGAAGTTTATACAATCTTAAACTTGACTAGCTAAGTCGTTTGTTTTAACAAAAATTTTTTGAAAAATATTAGAGAATGTTTTCTGCAATTAAAATTTAAGAAATATAAAGAATAAGAGAAATGATTGTTGATTTCGGCCTGTGTGTTTAGTATAGTGTTCTATTTTGAACATAACTGAGATATTTATTAAGCAAAGGGTTTTGACCTCTTGCTGCAATGCTGTTAAAATCGAGATAAATTTAGAGAAAAATAAGCTTACAATTACAAAAAATAATTACTGCAAATTTGCTGAAATCTTATCAAATTGTAAAAATCAATCACGTTTCCTTTCATATTTGAACATAATTTAGTGTAATCAAATTTAAGAAGGATTAATCTGCGTATTTGTTTAGTCCATCTTTGCGCCGTATTATAGTTTTAGTAAATTATAACGATATTATGGCTCAATATGCCGCAACATATTTAACAGCGTATGCAAAGTCACAATGAGTAACAACATAAAAGATTTGTTACAATGATTATACAATGGATTGCTCGGAATTGATTAAGCGTTGATCCCAGTGTGACACTATTTCTAACTGTGTCTAATTATAAAATTATTCAAAATATCTCTTTTTTAGGCTTAAAGATTGATATTTTAACCCTTCATTTTAGAAAATAAAAATAAAGTAGTCAAACCTTGAAGTGCATTGTTTGCTAAAACCACGAACTAAATACAAACAAGAAATGTAACAGACAAGGAGCATTTAAAAATAAAATTAAAGTAAATATTTTAAAGTTGTCGTAACTCGAATTTGTTGCCGGATCTGTGTATTCATTTACATCATTATGACGCCTTTACCTTAAGACTTCCGTTATCTTAATTATTGGTACCCAGACTCTTATTTGTAATGACAAATAACCAGAGTATTACTTATTTTTAAATTTCAATCTATCTACTTGAGTATAAAATAAAGTAGTCAAACCTTGAAGTACATTGTTGCTAAAACCACGAACTAAGTACAAACAAGAAATGTCAAAGACAAGGAATATTTTAAAATATAATTAAAGTAAATATTTTAAAGTTGTCGTAACTCGAATTTGTTGCCGGATCTGTGCATTCATTTACATTATTATGACGCCTTTACCTTAAGAATTCCGTTATCATTAATTTACTTAAGACTTCCGTTATCTTAATTATTAGTACCCAGACTCTTAGTTGTAATAACAAATGACCAGAGTATTACTTATTTTTAAATTTCAATCTATCTACTTGAAAAACCAGAAAAAAGAAAAATAATTACTTAGGTTATAGATTGTAACGAAGTCCTTGTTGCCACAATGTTGATTCTGGCAAATTCCGTTACATTCCATCCTTTCGGCAATCGGCAAATTGTTAAGATTATCCTTCTGTAGACAGAAGCATTTATCTGGTATGGTACCTGCCAAGGGAAATCCAAGGCCACGACAGTGCTCTAAGCATTCTGTAACGCTAATTCCTTTCTTTTCCAGGATCTGATTACTTGGTGGGTGACCTTTAAAACAGTTCATAGAGCCCTCTGTAAAGAAATAGAAAAATTTTAGAGGAAAGTTGAAACAGTTCAATTTGGGATTTAGAAGTGTCAGTATATAATGTACCTAATGATATTAAAATGGATTTATAAACAGGATGATTCAAACAATAATTTCATGAAACAAGCTACAAATATCTATGAATTTTTCTACTCTTGGAAATTTTAATAACTTGCATTCAATTTAGTATTATCTATACATGCAATATTTGTACCATGCATGAAATCGCACTAATTACAAGATGTGCTAGCAAAGTTCGGAAGTGTATTAGCAACAACATTCTTTTAAAATAGGTTGTATTTAAGGCTTTTAAAATAGATCGGAGATACAGGCTGAAGATATTGTTGTTGTATCGGCGGATGGAAAAAAAGAGCTGCCGAAAAAAAAGCCCCTGAAAAGTACCGGAAAAAACATCTTGTTAAGTGTTAAGTTGTTGATCTGAATGAATTCAACATCTGATTCAATTTGGGCGATAGAGACAGAACTTAATGTATTAAAAAACTTTGACGAATGAAATTTTTTTTTGAAAATTAATTAATGTGTAAGGCTTTATTTGAAGTTTACTGAAAGACACTTTCCCCACTTCATATTATTTAAAAAAAAGGATTAGGATTCGTAAGCAGCTATGACATTACTTAAATTTCAATAATTAAATTTATTGTATTGTGATCTAATAATGTACATAAAACACTTTTACCAAATTAGCAGTTTTTTTAAAAAATGCATTAAAGTGAAATATTTTATTGTTTTTGCAAATATTTTTAACTAATTAAAATAGCCTATGGTGGGCTATTGTTGATTGTTACATTATTTATAGCAATTCTTTTATACATTATAAAACTGTACTTGCTATTAAAAATCTGTTAAGTATTAAAAGTTTCTTTCAGTGAACTTCAAATTTAACTTTGTGTCTTAATTTCTTTTAGAAATATCTGATTAAAATCAAATATGTATAATATTTAATTACATTGTATTTGGGATCAACGGCCTGAATTGAATTGGACGTTAAAAGTTTTAGTTTAAAGGGCTTTTTTTCTGGCACTTTTTTCAGGTGTTCTGGTGCTTTTTTCTGGTGCTTTTTCAGTGATTTTTTTTAATCTTGTGCTTTTATTTCCGTGATTCTGTTGGATCTGCGTAAAGCCTGAAGACACATATCTGTCTTGTAAGCTTTTGAACTATTCAGAAACACAATTTTACGCAATATTCGTTGTTTTATCCCCAATTTATGACCAAAGAGCAGCGATGGCTCAGGGGATAGAGCGTTCGCCTTCCAATGAGGCGAACCGGGTTCGAATCCCAGTTGATACGAATTCCGCATCCAGTTTGCACCGACCACAGTGCTGGCGTGAAATATCCTCAGTGGTAAACGGATCATGGGTTAGAGTTCCCTTGCCGTCAGGCTAACCGTGGAAGGTTCTGGTGGTCTTCCTCTCCACTTAGCGAAAATGCTGATTAACTCCATCAAAAAGTCCTCNGTTAAATCTGTAGAGTCATAAACTCCTCCATGTTTCCATAACAAATCATACTTCTGGGGGTATTGATCCAGGAGTTTTTTTGTCTTCTGGATCGGTTAAAAATTACAAGGCTGCGGAGTTGAACAATAGTAGTCGTAAACCCAAAAATTGGGTCGGCTGTTCCACGATGGTTATAAAATACAAATAAAATCTCTCACCAAACTTAATGGTGCGCATTTATTCTGAGAACTTTACTTAGCTTTCGCACACTGACTGAGTTAATAATTTTAACGCAAAGCACAGTTTCACTTAACTGTCGTAATTTAGGAGCCAGGGATCCCAAGTTGTAATTTTTCTTGCCGCGTCTACGTGAGCTCAAAAATCTTAATCTTCCAGGTTATTCATCTGTGGACCAGTCACCAAACTCTTTTAACGCATCTTGTTCAGAATTAGAGCTAAATTGGACTATGACTAACTTTATTCCATTCAACGTAGCATATTTTATTGTTGTACTCAGAGTTCAGTTTAAACATTTGATTTGTTCTAAAAATGATCAAGCAAGAGCTGTCAATTAAGCTTGTGGAAAGTCGAATTTCGACCAGTATAATCCTCTGAATGGCAAAATCAGTTTTCTTACAATAAATTACAAAAAAAACGCGTATAGATTAGAAATATTCTCCCGATATTTGACTATCTATGAAACTGCCGAATGGTTATGAGAATACTAGATAATCCTTAAAAAAGAAAAATGCATGCCAAACAGAGGATGACTGAACATTTTGCTAAATGCATACTGGCTTTACATAACTGTTAAGACTTTAAAATAAAAGTACTAAAACAGTATCAATAAGCAGTATAAAAATAGGCATAGTATTACGGTATAAAAATAATATAGGTAAAAATAAACAGTATCAAATGAATGACGAGTTTGTATTTAGTTTGTTGATTCTGTTAGCAGGAACTTAAAAATCTGTATATTTTTCATTACAAACATTTTCTTTTGGGTTTATAAATATAATTCTTTCAGTTTTAGTATTATAATAAATTGAGGAAGAATATAAGAGACCTGCATGCATTAATAATATAAACTCAATTTTTACCTTTATCCAAATCTTTTCTGCAAATAAAAAGAGCTCTATTTGAGCAAATTTCATCTCGCCATTTATAGCCGTTGCTGCCATCTAATAACGCGCATCGTTCATAAACAGAGTTCGGTTGCGTTGGCATCCAATTCCGAAAGTTTGACACACTCCCATCTAACCACCTGTAAGCTTTATTGTCTGTAGGATCATATTGGTACAATCCAATCAACCACCGCACTCTTTGCAAAGATGATCCCATACCTTGGATGGTCTGAAAAGCATTAAATAATCATTAAATAATCGAAGGTTTCTTCATTACGCATAAAAATATTATTGGACATTTTTAAGTAAGATAAATGAGCTTTATCCAGTGCGCGATACATCTTAATAGCTATTGAACTAATGATTGAATAGTCTTGTACTAAGTCACAATCTTAATGGTTCGAGTAGGTAAATAATATATACTAATTAATTTATTCAGACCATATTTTAAACTACGTACGAGGCACATCCAGAAAGTAAGTTTCTCTATTTTTTTTTAAAAAAATAACTCATACGTTCAGGAACATGTTTATTGGCAACAAGTACAGCAATGTTTCAGCTATTTTTCAACATAGCCACCACCAGAATTGAGACACTTGTCGTATCATGGCATCAACTTTTGCATCCCTCTGTCGTAGAACTCTGTCGCCTGTGAATGGAACCACGTGGTGAAACAGTAAAAGCCGACCGTTACTGTGAAACACTGCGGAAATTGCGACGTGCCATTCAAAACAAGAGGCGTGGAATGCTTACTGCAGGTATTGTGCTCCTCCATGACAATACTCGTCCACATACAGCTCGACGCACAGCAGCTGTTTTGACGCAATTTGGCTCGGAGTTGTTTGATGATGCACCTTACAGCCCTGATCTTGCTCCCAGCGATTTTCATGCTTTCTTGCACCTCAAGAAATTCCTGTCTTCTGGTGAGCGTTTCAGCAACGACGAAGAGCTGAAGACGTCTGTCACACGCTGGTTCCATTAACAGGCGACAGAGTTCTACGACAGAGGGATACAAAAGTTGATCCCACGGTACGACAAGTGTCTCAATTATGGTGGGGGCTATGTTGAAAAATAGTTGAAACATTGCTGCACTTGTTGCCAATAAATATGCTCCTGAAAGAATGAGTTCTTTTTTTTTAAAAAAAATAGGGAAATTTACTTTCTGGATGCGCCTCTTATAAAACATATTTCTTCTGATTTTGGATTACTCGATTTGGATTTTTGATTCTCATGGTCCTCACAATCTAGGCAGGAGAGCGGTTGAATGTTTAGTTCCTTTAACTTCGATTTCACATATTTTGTACATCACTATATCTCAGGAACAATGAAAGAGAATTAAAAAGAAATTATACACACCTATAAAACTTCTTTATAAAAATATAACTCTACACAAAAAATAATTTTTTAACAATTATTTACAACTTTTCTTTGTTTCAGTAATGGTCAAAATTTTTTCGATTGCTAAGGTAATTATTTTATTGAATTTTTAACTATGGAATTTTATATGACTAAACCTAGAAATTCAAAACGTCATATTTTGGATTTTATCAAAGTGCATTTTTTAAAATCATTTGTATACCTTAAATTTCCAAAATTTCTCGGTTTCGGGGTAATTAAGTTTTTTTTACAAAATATATTTTGCTTAAAATTATCTTTAGATAAACGAATTTTATAAATGTGTACTAAGTTTTCTGATTTGTTTTAATAGCTCCATGCAATATAATTTGCCTCCGTATTTCTTTCTATTTATTTTCGGCAATTTTGAATTCAACTCAGAAAAATAAACAAAGAAAAAATTTAGTCTTCAAAGAATAATTTTCGGGTGACTCCGAGCGTCTAAGTTGCATGGTGGGAAAAACCACGAAAACGACAAGTTTTTTCAACAACTACGGGATTTTTATCTTTGATCCAATTATCAGGCAATGTGACTTTTAAGTAGCGTAAATTTCAGTTGAAATTAAGTAATAATAATTAAACTATAGATGCGTACTTAAATGCACCGATCTGATTCTTATTTTTACCTCCTTTATAGCTTTACAGTAATTTATGCAATGAGCAGTAATTTCCTCTCCTCCATTTTTGCAATGCTTTTAACATATTTGTTTCCGTTGACACGTAAGTTATGACGGAAAGTAATAAATGATTTTTTTTATTCACAGTAACATATTTCGATATAATTTAAAATCGCAATACGTGTCAATACAATTATTAACTAATTTGTAATAACATAAATTGAATTTTAGAAAATATTTGATTAAATTGTGATTTTTTTTTGAAATATTTAATTATTTCTTGAACTTTTATTCTCGATATTTTTCTTTTGAAAACAAACGCCTTCGTTATTTTTGATGGGTTACGCGAGTTTAAATACTATTCAAAGCAATTTTATTTTTTGACCCAATGAGTTAATAACAATTGAGGTAAATATTATATGCATCCTATTCCGTGTTTTGTTTTATTGTCGACTTAAACAAAGACGAGAAAGCTTAAAAATTAAATATCTCTAGAGAAAATTTCTTCTTTTTTTTCTTACTACAAAAAATATAGCCATTGTTTAAAGCAAAGGTGAGAAAAATGCATTAAAAAGTAATTAAAAGGGCAATATTTTTCGAATAAATAGAAATTTTTTAAAATACAATACTTGATGTCAATTTCCTCATAAAAATGATGCTTTTCAGCACATTTTATTTCCTTTTGGTAGTGTATTTATTTCTCGTTGTTGAAGGGTATTTTTTTATGTCGAATTGACAATTAATAATTCTCTGTTAATTTTTATTTACTGATGCATTTTCTTATTTCATCGTAAACCATGTACATTTTTTTATAAACCTTACAATAATTTCGTTTTTTTTCTTCACTGTAATAGTTTTCACGCAGCAAAACAAAATTTAACCTAAAATTATACAACCAAAACTTGCTCTGATGATTTTTAATTATTAAAAAATCCAAAAACAAAACTCATTTATTTTCTCGAATAATTAAATTAAGATCTACTCAAATAATCCACTTTGACTAACCCTAAATCAAAATTAAATAGCACATTGCATCAATACGTAAATTGCATACAAGAAAAGAATGAAAGCATAGGAGAAAGGCGTGTCCCCAATCAAAAATTAAAGTAAGCATACATTTAGTTCAAAAAAAATGGCATCACTTCAATATTCTGCGTTCAAAAAACATGTTAAGCAAATTATTTGTTTTGAACAAGCGCAAAATTTAAAAGACATGTTTTGATTCATAATTTTGCATAAAGCATCTTTGAACTCATTGCATCCAAACCCAAATAAATATTATTGCCAAATGGTTTTGATTTAAAGGATCTGGATTTAGTGTAGTCTGGCGGTGATTTAAAGGATTGGGATTTAGTGCAGAAGGCGGATATACTGCCCTAAACTCAATATGTAATTTTAGGTATTTACCTACTCAACGAAACGAAACTCAGTGTTATAAACTCAATTTGACGTTAAAACAAGGAGTAGCAGCTGATAGAAAATTGACAGTTCCTTAGGATGACTCAGATCATTTAATTCGTATTTACCGGAAAAAGGTTACTTTTTGATAGTATAGTTTTGAAGAATATACCTGATCAACTTGCATAATTATGTTTATGGATTTCTATTTTTCATTCCTCATAATACAAAGCTTATGTATTTAGAAGTTATTATTTATTTAGTCTTGTCATTAAATTTATACATACTTAACAAGAGTTTTGTACTTTAAAGGTAAATTCTATTGCGTTATGGTAGGCATTATTTTATCAATTTTCGTTCCAACTATTTGTTTTATTTTCAAATGCCATCAATTGAGTTTATGTACTCCCTTTAAGTACCTGTTGAAAAAAAGAGTTTGCTCAAATAAACCTACATCTAATGCGCACTTGGACAGTATGTACATATGAGTCAGACTGAAGTACAGTATCGCATATTTATTATAGCTTTTATTTATGTCTGCTTAAACTATTGAACAAATATATATATATGCGAAGAGGAAGTAGGATTGAAGTAGGCAATAAAAATTGACAAATTATGATTAAGTCCGGCTTCCTTATACTAGAAAAGAACTTTTAAATCTAAAATTAAAACTTTTGGTCAGGTTTAGTAAAGCTTCGCATTATTTTTATTTTCATGGTTCTTTAATTATGAATTATCAATCGTTTTTTGATAAATCTAATAATGTAAAACTGGGAAAAGAGCAACAAATAACGGGAAAAAATGAAATAGAAATTGTGCACAAAGTGACAAATCATCGAGATAATTTGCCACACCAAAAGAAACGAAACTATTTTTTCGTTACTACGATAGTAGTTCATCAAAATAATTTAGAGCCTATCGACATTAATAAATATTTTCAAGAATCGCAAATTTGTTCGTATAATATGTTTACTCAAAGCAACTAGTATAGTTAGAACGAAATAATTAAAATTTTCTACTGAGCGCAAAGTTAGAAAGATAATTTTCAGCATATTTAAAAGTAATTTCTGTATTGCTTTGTTCGTCAAAAATGATTAGAATACATATACTACTTATATCGCAAATACTTATCTTATAAAGCAAGACCACATTTAATAAATCTAATAACAAAAAATCACTAAAAAGTGCTACAAATAACGAAAAATAAACGAAATTGTACTGGACTGAACTGAGTCGTACCGTTATACTCCACGAGCAAAAATTATCGAAAAGGAAAAGAATAGTGCTTGTTATTGGACTAAATCATTATTGTTTGTTTGTTAGTGTGTGAATTTTAAGCAAATTTATAATAAGCTGGACGAAAAAATAATTTTTAAAACTGTTGTGATCAATAAAAAAATGATAGCTTAAAAACAAGATAACGTTAGAGAGACGACGTAGAAAAACAAACTTATTCACACAGGTTGGAATTAATTAACATCAACACTCCAATATGGTTCGTCCTTGCTTTTAGCTAGCAAAGTCTAATTCAGAGTTTGTTCTCTAAAAAATGACAGAACTAATTTCGTTAAAATCGAGGTACCCTGTTTCACCCCACTACTTGATTTCCTCACGATCTCTTCTAATTTTACTAGAACTATCATAAACTAACTGCTCCAGGGTATTTTAGGCCTATTCTGGAGAAATGTCTTGAAGTAAACGAAGATCTAAAGTTACAGAGGTGTTTCAAAAGATAATAAGTGATATTTTTTTTGAATTTCACCTTTATTAGAAACCCTTGTTCTTGACTGCTTCTGATGCTTGCTAAAAAGCCACCTTGTTTGAAACATATTGATTGTGCGTCTTCAAACTTCTGGTTATTATTGTCAGCAAAGAGAAAGCATACACTCCGAAAAGTTCGCCATGGACTAGGGCACCTCTTTGGCTTTTGGCCTTCTGCAAAAGAAAAAGAAAGAAAAAATGTCATTGAATAAAATTGTTTTAATTTCTACACTTTTAAAATTTTCATTCTAAAATTATGGTAAAATAACTGGCAGCTGTCTGTCCACCCGATTAACCGTATAGTTTACGGTAAAGAACATTTTTTTCCTTTATGGTTTTGAAACCATTTACAGAAAGTATGGTCATAAAATCATGAATACAAAACTACACGGGTTTTTTAAGCATTTACTACTAGCATTATTCAAAAACTAAAGGAAAAAGAAATTATCTAACTAGACATTGGGGCTCGTCTTTTTGTAAGGTAATGGGCATTGGAGAGTGCCGGACACTGGAAATTCTTCATGTGTTGAAGGGAATGGAGGAAATATTTTAGCGTCAACACTAGGACTCGAACTCCAGTTTTGCCGGTTATGAGATTGACAGATAAGTCCTCTCGACTATGATATGTAGGCAGTACAAACGAACTAAGTAGCTTCATTAGGTGGTTATAGTTGGTGCGATAAAATTCTGGTTATCTAACTGTATTAGGTGAAAGCAATTAATGAACAGTTTTTCTCAAATTTTACAGTTTGATTACCATTTTATTTATGGTTATTTGACTGTTTTGATTAGATAAAGTAAAATAATCATTCAATAAATTTCTATTTAACCATTTTTTCCGAGAAATTTCTAACAGTGTACCAGCATGAATTTAGAATATTATAGGACACGCAATGAGTGCATCAGTTGAGTTATTATATTTTTGCAGTAATTTTGCTTGAATAATTGAAATTCATTTAGGTATGAAGGGACTTATATACAATTCTTATTCTACTTATATACAATACTATACAATTTACAATTCTTATTTTATTTACTTTCAATCCTCCGAACTGTAAAACAAAATTATATTGAATAAACTTTATTTCGTACATTATGGACACGAATGAAAACTTTTTTAAATTTTATGTTGTACTAAAACTGTTATAAAATTCCGGTGTACTGTGAAAAATCCTGATCAAATTATGGTATAAAAAACCGGCACACACGGTGCTGGTGTTACATGTTGTGGTACAAAAAAATCCAATATACTGTAATTTTTACAGCAATAATTATCATAAAATCACTGAACCGCTCGATTTTAATAAATATTATTGAAAAACTTACGGTATAATATTTACCGTAAAAATAGATTTCATGGTAAAAAGGATTTTACAGACGATGCACCCTAAGTGACAGTACTTCATACCGTAATTTGATCCGGAATTTTTCACAGTGTACTAGCATGCTGGTTGTGTTATAAGACTATAGATATTCTATAAAAATGTAAGTTAAATCTTAAAAATTAATTCTAAAAGTCATATTTTTCCCCCTTCAATCATCTTCATAAAATGGCACCAAGTTCTATAACTCTCAAGTAACACATTTTGTTTTGCACAGTTTTGGACAACCAAACAATGAGTTAGAATGTTATCTTTCTCAAAGTATTTCATCCAAATTTTTTCATTTAAAAAACCTTATGTTGGCTAGCAGTGTACTATTAAAGTAGGGAATCAGAACCCTTTGAAATAAACAGTGATCCTAAATGGAATCAGTTAAATAAACGTAATATTTCGAAAAGCATCAACTTCTATTGGTGACGGATGTCACACCAACTGAGTAAAATTATACACTGTCAAGTGTGATGAAAAATTCGCAGCAAATTTCTACTTGCGTTCACATTTTTTCTAATGCTACAGACACAGCTCATATCACAAAATTTAAACTCATATGTTTATAGCGGCCCAAAATTTTATTTGTTATCAATAAGTTTTGAGAGAACTGGGTTTTATGTAATATGACTCATAAAGATGCTATTGATATCTTTAATAGAAGCTTTTATTAAATTAAATATAATATTTTTTTGCAAAAAAACATTACAAAAAATGAAAATAATATAACTTACCTATCAATACAAAGGCACATAGCACAGTTAATATCAAGAGATATTTTTTAGTCTTTATTCCACTAGCTACTCTAACCTGAAAATAAGAATCAAACACACAATTTTTGTTAAATTTACAAAAAAAGTTTCATAATTTTTTTATTGTATGCAATTACATAGAGTGCTGTATTAACGGTGTGTGATAATCTACGGTATAATATTTTACTTTATTTTACATTATAATTAGATATGAAGCATAAAACAATTATTTCTAAATTCAGCATCATCGGTAATCCATGACCATTTCTGACTTGCACTCTCATTTTTATTCTTTAGTTAAAACAAAGATTATCCAACATCCCCCATAATTCATATACTTTCTGACTTACACTCTTAGTTATTATTTTTTTTTGGGGTTGAGAAAAAATAATTGTCAAAACTACTAAAATATGGTAAAATTTTCTGTCTTTCGGGCAAAAAAGCTGGGTAATTCTTATCGAAGTTCTTTGAGATTGCTCTAAGATTAAAAATAAAATATGATTTTAAAATAAGTAATAAAGTTTGAAAAATGTGGTACATTTTGGCGATAAATCGTGATATATTTAAGTACGGTAGATAAATAATTTATTTGATTAAATTTACTTCTTAGTTTTGTATTTTTAACTAAATGTGTGGCAATAGGAACTATAATTTTGAAAACCAGAATTTCCAGTAAGCCAATACCATGTAAACTGAAAAATTATCGAGTGAATGGTTTAAATACTGAATATTTCAGTTTAATTAATTAGAATTATTGTTTCATTTTACCAGAAATGTCATTACTATACAGTATAGTAACTTTACAGGAATTAATTCTTCCGTCTGACTTGAACAATCAGATAAGAATACTTATTTATTGCGCGAATTTAGTATACCATGCGTTATATTTCGTTATAATTACACTGTAAAAAATTTTGCATCAAATAACGATAAAAAGTATTGGCACTCAGCGTGACAGTACATTTGACCGTAAAATTATACGCAACAAAAAACCTGATATACCTTAATTTTTATAGAAATATTTGCTGAAAAAAATCACTGTAATTGAATAAATATACTATTTGAGTGCGGCAAATAGTAATTAAATGCGGTACTTTACAATAAAATGAATTTTACCTTTTAGTATTTTACAATAAAATGGATTTTACTTTACTTAATAATGCACCCAGTGAGCCAATATTTTTTGCTGTAATTTGATCTGTAATTTTTTAGAATGTACATAGCACAAAATAATTATTATTTTCCATTACATGAAACTTCGATTATCCGACATATTTGTCAATCCATTACTTTTTCTGATTTGAAATCTAATTTTTAATTTATTGTAGTATTTATTTTAACAAAAGTTTTTTCTTAAAGTAATAAACATTCAATGCTTTATTAACCACGAGCAATCACCTACTGTACAGCATAGTATAACTTGCGTTATTTTACGTTAAATTTTATAGAACAAAAGAATTTCTTAAGTTGTACGGCTTGGTAACAATTATTCTATTGTCTGACAAAATTATAATTCCTATTCTGTTTACTAGTCAAATTTTGCACTTATTAATAAATGTTAAAAAAAGAACGATCAACTCGTTTTATTTTACACAAATCGTCAACCAGACCAGAATAGTTCGAACGATACAAATTAGGATTAATTAGGATTTTCGAAGCTAATTTTTAAAATAAATATTACACGGAGAAAAAGATTCCGTCGAAATTATCGTGTTGTATGATAAAGACATTTTTGGTAAAATAAGGACACAATTCTAGTAGTAAAAACTAAAGTATACCGTATTTAAACTACTTATTTGGTAATTTTTCCGTTTATATGGTAACGGTTTACCAGAAATTTTGGTTTTCAAAATTATAGTTCTTATTACCACACATGTAGTAAAGATTGTGAAAAAGGATTAAACTAATGCTGATTAAAGGCTGACATAAAAATCAACCGAATGAATGGTTTTTATGGCATGCTGCAATGTTTCATGATAAAATTACCAAAATTTACCTCATTTACTAAGTTTTAATCACATATTATAAAACCATATTTTATTGTAAGTTTTCAAAAATCACTATCAGAGCGCTTCTTTAAATGTAACCGAGCTTTTTTTGGTGTTCCGTACAGCCAGAAACACGATAAGTTTTGACATATTATGACAGTTTTAACCAAATTTTTTTTCTCAGTGTACTGTTTAACAAAAACATTTTTACTATTCTGTTTGGAAATTCAAAATCTTACATAAGTAATTGTAAGAAATGAACTAATCAATTTATTCCAACTAACACGAAATATTAGTTCATGTTCAAACTTTATATTTTTTAATGGGTTCCTTTTCATTATTTGTCGATTAACTATCATACTATATTTTAACTAAAATGTTACTGCTATTTTATTTTAAGGTTAAAACTCACTGAATAGTTATGAAAATCAAATATCATCGATTCCCGCTTACATAAATATTAAGAATCATTATCATCGATCATAATTATATGCTTATTTACTGATATCATATCTTCTCGAACATCTAAAAAAAAAAATCGATCTTTGACAAATTGTCACTTACCATCAGGACATCCAAAAGACCCTCATCAAATGCTATTTGTAACTAAAATTTTAAAATATTTTCCATTAAATTCTGTTTAATCTCAATTAAGAGGAAATCGGAGCAAATTTTTGCTGTGGTTGAATCAGCCACGATCTTGTTTGAGAAATGGTTAGGTGCAATTTCCTTATATACTACGATTAGATAGTTTTCATTTGCCGCTTAGGTTATTTTTGCGCACATTTTACATTAATATCGTCAAATGACTAAACATTAGACAATGGTTACGGTCACGGTATGATTCGGAAAAATTAATTGCAGGATTAATGGCACAACATAGCTTCGTTTCCATGCGAACGCAGTTCTGATGGACGTATGCAGGCGCGAATTTTGATGGAACTTGTCAATGCGTAGCTTACTCACGAGCTGCTGAAGCCATCAAGCGAAGAAAATGGATTCTGGAGTTTTTTGGAAAATTAATAAATTGAAAATTGTTCCGTTTCTTGTACATTGTAAAGAATAGTAATTTGAAGCTTCACTAGATACCTGGAAACATTTCGACAATGTGTGATTGGAATTTATTATTTTCAAGTTTGAAAGATCTATTATTAGATAGTTTTTTATTCAATGTTTAAATATTTATTTTTCAATTACGATAATGGCGTAAAGTAATCTACTTATAAAAATCCACAAAATAAATTTATTAGATTTAGATATTTGTTTGGGATATTTTGTAAACGCGTTTAAACATGGCGCTTCATTATCACTGCCTTTAACAATCATTATTAGAATTCATGTCAAAAAGTATTCACTTAAAGAGTCGCCAATCGATGTAGAAAAGAGGAAAAAAAAATTCTATTGAAATCTGCCAAATCACAGTTGAGAAATGCGAGGTTGAAAACGTCAAAACCTGTTTGAATGCCAGAGAAAACAAAGATGAGCTAAGGCGATCATTAAAAAGACCTCTAACTTTCCTCACTCTTGCAACTAGTCTTGACATTTTCATCAAGATTTAATAAAGTAAATGAAATAAATGAAAATAAATTCCGTGAAAAGAACTTTCCTTTTAAAATGCTAAGAGAAAAGTAGTTCATCTAGAAAGGTGGACTGATTGGTAAGACAGGGTTCCCAGTAGAACACCGAGTTCAAGTATCACCATTTGCGGTCAGTAAGCAGGTGGGTGACCACTTTGATCAGTCTGCGTAGGGCTACCAAAGAGGAAGAGATATTCCCTTTGCGAAGGATCAAAATTGTGATTGCATGCCTGCAGATCATCCTCAGGGATGTCTTCCAGATCATCGCCAATAACCAATTGTGCAGCTATAGTGCAATGTAAATAAAACAAGTACTTCTAAGAAAAAATAATTAATGATACCTGCATTAATTAAAATAAATAAATAACGTTGAATTTTATTAACTTGTAGGAAAAGTACAAGCAAAAGCATCAAGAAAGTACATTCGTTACTTGACAAAAAGGTAAAAATATCCTCACGTAAGCCAGTTATTACGTATATGTATCAGTTTATCATATAAACAGTAATGCGTTTAAAAAATAATTTGTCTTTCTCCTAATCATCACGTTTAACGCCGATTTTCAAGTGAGAATGATTTTCTTATCAAAATAATTGATAAGTAGATCCAACTTCAGTCTAATCAAAACAGATGCTTGATAAATCTAAAGTGACAGAGCCACGTGGACTTCTGAGTTTATTTTTTGTACATTCGTTTTTTAGTCTCAGTTCCTTATGTAGTACAAATTAAAAACAGCTGTCTTTTTGAAGCATATAAAGAGGATATGTTACCAGCGAAAGTTAAATTTGTTTTTACTTTGATCACATTTGCTGTTTCAATTTGCCACGCAAAAACGTATGTTGCATTTAATAATTTTAAAGTGCTTGATTATGTATTAATAAAGAGCTGTCTATGTGCATAATAATTAATTAATATCAGACAAAAAATAACATAGTTTATTTGATATTTGTTATTTGATAAGTTAAAAACAAACTTGCTACAGTTATTGTTTAGTTTTTGATTTGAAAATGGGATAGAAATAAATGATTTTTTAAAACTTTAATGGTTAAAAATTATTGAAAACATTCTTAGCCTATTATTTTAATATACAATATTACATGTTTTTACTGCAATCATCGATCTCCACCATATCTATATGTATTGTTGTTGTTGTTCATTTACGTCACACTAGAGCTGTACAATGGGCTATTGGCAACTGTCTGAGAAAAAACATCCCTGAGGATGATTCGAAGACATGCCATCGCAATTTTGATCCTCTGTAGAGGGGATGGCACCCAACGACCTGCACGCGAAATCGAGCACTTTACGGTGGAACAGTTAAACGAGGACCAATACAGCCCACCCTCGGTCTCTACGCAGAGCGATCCAAGTGGTCATCCACCCACACACTGACCGTAGCCAGTGATGCTTGACTTCGGTGATCTGCTGGGAACCGTGTCTTAACGATCACTTAGACATTTAAAATGT
>NC_092205.1:60013612-60054587 GCF_043381705.1 Parasteatoda tepidariorum
ATAGATAGATAGATAGATAATGCACGTGGGATAAATTATTACAGTCCCTTTGAAAATGTTTATATTCAAATCTGTTTATATTTTTTCATTTATTTTTGTTTTACTTATGAATATAATGTACACAAAAATTTAATCATAATACATTATTATAATATAAATTTATTGCCAACATTGATATAATTATCAATACTGATACAATTATCAATATTAATTAAAGAGTTCATTTAAAGAGAAACTAAAAAACTAAACTTTATTGCATGTTAAAACAGAAATTACGAATAATACTCTACATTTAAACTGAAAACTCTTAGAATTTAATTACTAAATTACCGAAATGATTTACATTT
Organism: Parasteatoda tepidariorum; assembly: GCF_043381705.1. Taxonomy (NCBI): domain Eukaryota; kingdom Metazoa; phylum Arthropoda; class Arachnida; order Araneae; family Theridiidae; genus Parasteatoda; species Parasteatoda tepidariorum. Next base: position 60,013,960 of record NC_092205.1, read on the forward strand.
CCTTTCATTCTGCGTATTATTTTTTGTGGATCAATCTGACCACGAAAATAAATCCGGTCTCAAGACCCACCCCAATATCCCACCCCTTGAATAACTGGGGCTACTTTCTACCATGGTCTTAGTTAACCTGATTTTGCTCTCCTTTGTTATCAAATAACGCTCTATTATCTAGGCGATGAATGCTTTTAAATAATGATAACTTTCGGTATAAATCGCAACTTATAAAAGTATGGCGGATTGTGTAAGAAAAAGAATATGTTAATAAATGGATACCCATTGAGCTGGATAATTTGATTTGAGGCTATATCTTAAAATTTCGCAGTCATTTTATAGGAAATAAAAAAAATTAACGATCTGTGTGGTCTGTAGATAATTTTTTAAAACTACATTTCGTAAGTCAAAATAACTATCTTTGATGAAAGATTACCTGAGGGATGAATCAGTTTAAGAACTTATAGACAATTTCGTACCATTTTACCCAATGACCATTCTTTATAGAATCGTTTCAAAAATTTAGTGAAAGGAATAGACATTTTGAGGGTCGCAGATTAATATTAAAATCTAGCCAAACATTGTTAAAAAAGGCAGGGGGGGGGGAAAGACCTCTTTGATTACGAAAGAAAATCCGAGATCAGTTAGAAGGTAATTATTAAAAGCATCTCCAAATTTCATTAATCAATCGAACCGGGTTAGAACTCATTCAGCCTTTCTCATTAGAGATTTTGTTTTCGCTTAAATATCAATTCATGACTCCTAATGTGAGAACTGAAAAAGGAAGATTCTAAAGCTATACATTATGTATATTGATAACGGAACAGCCTGCGTAGATCAATGCTGTGCTAAGTCTGTTAAATATTTTTTTCTTTTATAAGTTAAATAGTGTTATTGCTGCACAATAAATTAAGTAGGATAAAAACTACCAGAATATGGTTTAATTTACCGTGTCTCTGGCTCTATGTGAACACCAAAAGCACGGGAATTTTTACCAAAGCACTTTGACTATGAATGTGGTATAATTGACAATTTCATATTGTTCTATAATAGGTGTAAAAATTTAGTTATTTTGTTATGATACTTTACAGCATGGCATAAAATCATTTATTTGGTTAAATTTACTTTTTGGTTTTGCATTGTTACTAAATGTGAGTTAATAAGAACTGAAACCAGAATTTCTGGAATGAATAACGAGGATTACTACTACTAATCCGGAAACATATTGACATTTTTTGCCGAGACGATGCTTGTATGTCCGAACGAGGTTCTGCTGCCATTTTGCAAATAGTAAATTTAAAAATTTGAATTTATTTCAGCTCCTAAAGATTTGCATAAAATAGTTTTTATTTCAAATATTCGCTTCTTACATTAAAGTGTTTACTCTTTTCATTATTTCAACCTAGTTTTATTCCAGTGGAACTCTGTTCTAAGTAGAAATTAAAAAAGTTCAAATCAAGCAAAAGGCTTAATAAAGCGTCACAACTATAGTGAAATATCCCCAGTTTGAGAGAAAATTTCTCAATAAATTAAAAAATAAATAAATAAAATAAATTTTAATTAACCTTTATTATATTAAGTAGAAGAGATTTTGTAAGTTCCGGAGCATATTTGTAATATTTAAATTATAAAAGGTTTAATTAGTATCTAAACTTGAAATGAGTTCTCAGTTATGGAATTCTGACTCACTGTAAAAAATTCCACTATGGTAAAAAGAAACAGCAATCAGAATGCCGGTACTTTTTATTGTAAAATCCATTTTTACCGTAAAATTTTATGGTACAAAAAATCTGACAAACTATACTTTTTACAGTTATATTCACAGTAAAATCACTGTAATTAAATATTATTCGTGATCGCAACGCTCAAATACGCCATCTGTAGGGAGATCGTTTCCATGTCTTGACCCTCCCCCCCTTCCCTTTCTTCCTCTTCTCAGTTGCATAAGAATGTGCTACGATAATTTCTTGTTTCTTAATATTTTTCGTATTTAAGTGTCAAAACCATTTTTCAAAATTACCACGACGCTTTCGCTTAGAACTATATTCAGGTTTCATTTCCATATAGTAGTTTCCTTACTTAAAAGTTTCTAATCTATTTGAAAATCAAGACAGAAACTAACGCACCTCCTTCTCCTATGACTCTCCACACGCTAATGGTGAAAGGAAGAGAAGTGTTGCCATAGGTAACGAGTTCTGCTCTGCGCCACCTGTTGCCCATTTCCATCGCCAAATGTAAAAATTCATTTTATGAATGCAGCAGTCAGGGTAAAGAAATTTTTACTGTGTAGGCCATTTAAACCGCAGATTTCTGAACTACTACCTACATAATGAAATTCCATACATTATTACCTATCCTATCCATGCATGCATCAACCCTGGTATACCAGGTATCTGATCTGATATAATTTATTTTTATTGTATTTTAAAACTTCAATCATTAAAATTCAACCAATAGTCAGAAGAACAATCTAATCAAATTCCATAATTAAGACATGGTTAAAAATTNATTTTTTAAAACTACATTTCGTAAGTCAAAATAACTATCTTTGATGAAAGATTACCTGAGGGATGAATCAGTTTAAGAACTTATAGACAATTTCGTACCATTTTACCCAATGACCATTCTTTATAGAATCGTTTCAAAAATTTAGTGAAAGGAATAGACATTTTGAGGGTCGCAGATTAATATTAAAATCTAGCCAAACATTGTTAAAAAAGGCAGGGGGGGGGGAAAGACCTCTTTGATTACGAAAGAAAATCCGAGATCAGTTAGAAGGTAATTATTAAAAGCATCTCCAAATTTCATTAATCAATCGAACCGGGTTAGAACTCATTCAGCCTTTCTCATTAGAGATTTTGTTTTCGCTTAAATATCAATTCATGACTCCTAATGTGAGAACTGAAAAAGGAAGATTCTAAAGCTATACATTATGGATATTGATAACGGAACAGCCTACGTAGATCAATGCTATGCTAAGTCTGTTAAACATTTTTTCCTTTCATAAGTTAAATAGTGCTTTTGCTGCACAATAAAATAAGTAGGATCAAAACTGCCAGAATAGGGTATGATTTACCGTGTTTCTGGCTCCATGAGAACACCAAAAAGCACGATAATTTTTATCAAATCACTTTGACGATGAATGTGGTAAAATTAACAATTTCATATTGTTTTATAACATGTGTTAAAATTTGGTAATTTTACTATGATACTTCATGGCATAAAAATCATCCATTTGGTTTAATTTTCTTTTTTAGCTTTACACTGTTATTAAATGTGAGGTAATAAGAACTGAAACCAGAATTTCTAGAATGTATAACGAGGATTACTACTATTAATCCGGAAACATATTGCAATTTTTTGCCGAGACGATGCTTGTATATCCAAACGAGGTTTTGCAAATAGTAAATTAAAAATTTTGAATTTAATTTATCTCCTAAATACTTGCATAAGAAAGTTTTTATTTTAAATATTTGTTTCTTACTTTAAAGTGTTTACTCTTTTTTATTATTTTAACCTAGTTATATATTCCAGTGAAACTCTGTTTTAAGTTAAATTTAAAAAAGTTCAGATAGAGCAAAAAGCTTAATAAAGCGTCACAACTATAGCGAAATATCTCCAGTTCGGGAGAAAATTTCTCAATAAATTAAAAAAATTAATAAATAAAATAAATGTTGAATTGCTTGTATGACATTAAGTGGAGGATTCTTTGTAAGTTCTGGTGCATATTTATAATATTTAAATTATATGTGGTTTTATTAGTGTCTAAACTTGAAATGTGTTCTCAGTTATGGAATTCTGACTCACTGCAAAAAATTCCACTATGGTAAAAAGAAACAGCAATCAGAATGCCGGTACTTTTTATCGTAAAATCAATTTTTACCGTAAAGATTTACTTTACAATAAATCTGACAAACTACACTTTTTGCAGTTATATTTGCAGTAAAATCACTGTAATTATATATTATTCGTGATCGCAACGCTCAAATACGCCATCTATAGAGAGACCGATTTCATGTCTTGACCCTCCCCCCTTCCCTTTCTTCCACTTCTCAGTTGTATAGGAATGTGCTATGATACTTTCTTGTTTCTTAATATTTTTTCGTATTTTAGTGTCAAAAACATTTTTTAAAATTACCACGACGCTTTCGTTTAGAACTATGTTCAATGTACTTTTCATATCCATATAGTTTCCTAACGTAAAAGTTTTTATCATTTGATAAAAACTTTTTAATCAACTTAACAATCAACTTTTAAACTTTTTAAACATTCGTAAAAGTTTTTAATCTATTTGAAAATCAAGACAGAAACTAACGTACTTCCTTCTTCTATGACTCTCCACATGCTAATGGTGAAAGGATGCGAAATGTTGCAATAGTTAAAGAGTTCTGTTCTGCGCCACCTGTAGCCAATTTCGATCTCCAATTGTATAAAATTTCATGGTAAAAATTTATTTTACGAATGCAGCACTCGGGGAAAAGAAATTTTTACTGTGTTGGCCATTTAAAACACAGATCTCTGAACGACGGCCTACATAATGAAATTCAATACATCATTACCAATATGACCCATCAACCCTGGTATACCAGGTATCTGATCCGATATAATTTATTTTTATTATATTTTAAAATTTTAATCAATAAAATTTAAGCCAATAATCAGAAGAACAATCTAATAAAATTACATAATTAAAATATAATTAAGCAATTTGCAATTTATTCATTTTTTGACAAATTCTGAAACAAAAAAAATATTTTCGTGAATTTTATAACCATAGTATGTTGATAGGACCTACCTAACGAGGCAAAATACTAAAAATACCCTACCATCGGCTGAAAAAATGATCGAAATACCTTAAAAAATGCCTATTCTGAAAATTAAAAAAATAAGATGTTTTTATAAATTTTAAAAGTCCCTTCTCTCGAATGATACTTTTCCAACTGGGATTCGGACCTTGGACTAGTGGAGAAAACTGCGTGGTCTTCTAATGAAAATGTCTGAAGACTCCTAATTAAAGTAAAATTATAATTGAATAAAGAAAATAATTCTTATTCAAATGATTTTTATGGGTGAACAGTAATGGGTTAAATAAGCAATACCTATGAAATCATTATTTGTCTTGAATATCTTAACTCCTTCCAAGTAATCAAAATATTCAGAAATTTAGTTCATGTCTGAAGAAATATTCTAATGAGTTTGTTTAGCAAATGAAAAATGGAGATAGAATAAGGTCATCATGCTGCACGATAAAAAAGTTACTAACAGGCATACTATTATAACAAATAAAGAATTAACTATTGTAAATTGATTGCATGCAACTGAAAGTGAATAATTTTCTGAACTATAAAATGGTGCAAAACAATAATAATGAAAAAATTTCTTATCTCAATAAAACGCAATATCGCGTCAGAGACAAACCAAACACGCAATGCAATACTATAGCTTCATTTTTAAACCTCCCGAAAGTCTTTGTTCCTAAGAATATTAAACTCTAAATCTAAAAGCCTGCTTTAGTTTAAATAAATTATACATTTTTATTGTTAAATGTAAATAAGCAGGGTAGTCTAATGAGCAATATGCTTTTTGAAAAGTCTTTATCATTTTTGATCTTTAATTGTTTTTCATCGAATTCATGTGACTGCAAACGATTCTTTGCTTTTCGTGAATATCTATAGATATTTCGAACTTCTAAAATAATTCTATATGATTAATAAGGTTTGTTTTAAATAACTAATATATTAACGAAAACTACAATACCATTTTAGCACATTTAATTCTACAAGCGGTGTAAGTTTTTTTTTACTAGAACTCTGAAAGCTAAACGTGACGGTTGAAGTTAAAAAAGCATAATATATCATTAGGAAAAACTATTGGAGCCAAATTGACGATTTCATTCACTTCTTAAGTACCTCTTACAAAACATTTGAATGAAGTGACGTACGACCGACCTAAAAGAAAGCCGATTCAATTAAATGTAACTTAATTTAGGCTTTTTGAGCGTCAATGGGATTTATTTTCGTTAACTAAGGTCCTATGCACGCAACATAATCGCTCCGAGTGAATCTTAAGGCAGTATTAATGTTTGGATTGCGTGTTTTTTTAAGATTGGCATAGAATAACACCTACCTGCTGTTAAACACTTCAGAACGTTAACTGAGCACTTCAATTTCAAGCTTTGTCTCGAATGATACGTGATTAAAAACATATTTTTTGTCCTGGATTATGCTCCAGTTTAGAGGCTATGTTTGTACTCGCACCTTCATTTTTAAAGGTCTTAAAAATTGAACAATGGCGTTAAGATAAATTAGATGCGCTTTATTGTTTTAAGTTATGGTTATAATTAGGGTAGCGGATTTATTATAGACTTTTTGTTATTGAGGAAAACACTTATAATATTGAAAAAGGAAATATAGTTGGAACAAAATAAAATTGTGTAGTTACGCTAAACGCCGCTTAAAAAATATTACTTAATATAAAGTTACTCTTCAAATTACTTTAATTTTTAAAATTACTCGTACACACTATTCGGTCTTGATTTTATGCATATTTTATGCGATTTTTAATACAATACTTTATGGCGTAATTATTAAAGATAAATTATACGTGTAATTTGTATTACAAATCGCTGAATATATCTTATTTACTAACAATGTTTGATTTGTACAAGGAAAGAATGATGTTAAAATATTCTTTTTGAAAATGAAATGAATTTAATAGAAATCTTAATATTATAATCTGAAATTTCCCTCCTCCTCAATTTTAACACTAGAACAACATGACCACTTTTTGTCATAAACATATTTTTTAGTAATTTATCTTGTGATTTTGTTTCTACTTAATCAAAACTGTGCATTTATTTAAAGTATAAATTAAAAAGGAACAACAATGTTCCCATTCCATTGAAAAAAAAACTTTACAGACGCATAAAATATTACATTTTTGTTTCATTTTTAACTTTCCAGCTTCAAATTGAAATTATGTGTTCTTTTTAAAGGAAATTAAATAATGTAATATTTTAAATTCATTGAAAATTATTTTAATGGTAATATGTTTGCTACCATAATCAAATTTTAAAAGCTAAAGTTTCTTGCTCATAAAATAAAACAGGCAGTAAAAATTAAATTAGATTTGTTATTGAAAATAATTGATATGAAATTGATTATTAAATTATATTTCAGTAATCTTAAAACATTTAGTTTTGATTTTTTATGCATGTTATTAATACCCTAACTATCAAACACCTTGTACAGTTATTAATATCAAAGAGCTCGGAAGACAATTATTCTTGTATATTAGGATTTAAAATTAATTAGACATCTAACTAAGTAATGTCAATATATTTCAGCGATGGTTTGTGTGAGTTAGCAGCGTTTATAGAAGATGTAGATGGAAAAAATCCTCGTCTGATAGATTCTGGAAAAACGAGAGCTGAAATAAAATCATGTGATGAAGAAAATAAAGAAATATGCAAAAACTTTGTTGAAAAGCAGGTGAGTATTATGTCGTGACGATTCGTCAACACTGAAAGTGTCCGAAGTGATAATCGAAAATTAGCTGATTTTTTTAATACCAGTTTTTTTTCATTGTGAATTAAAGCTTATAAGTTATTTTGTCGACTTGGAAGCTGGAAAAATAATTACTGTTAATAAAAAATTGGGCAAATTCAATTGGAAGAATTTATTTTACGATTCTTAAAATCAATTTCTAACGATTTTTTGTTAGAATTCTAAATTAGCAAATTAATTGCTGACTTAAAAGAAAAAATAAAACAATTACAAAATTTAATGTTTCACAGGAATTTGGGAATTCTTTGAGCAAAATAAAGGAATTTTTATTTTAATGTTCAATTTTAAGTTGTGAGTTTCAACTTTTTAAATCATTAAAGCAAGTATTAACGCTTCAGATTATATATAAAACAGTCTTAAGTTAAATAACCTTTAAATAGCTTACAGTTTTCTCCGTCTGTGGAATCAATTGCAGTTCCTTTTTTATAATTTATAACTTAATTGACTTAATGTTTATTTCGACGTAGATAAAATAAATAATATACATTCAGATCCTCGCTATAGTGAACCATTTACAGTCTGAGCAAAAAATTAATTATAAACGTTGGTGCACTACATCCGAAATCCATGAAAAAGATATTTTTTGGAAAATTGAAGTAGTATTGGAAGATATAGTGATTGCAATAGTACATAATTTACAAAATGTATCTTTAAATTTTTTCCTTACAGCGAATTTCCTTCAACAGCAAAATTTTAATCGGAACGTTAAATAACATTCGAAATTTTCTCCATACATCGAAGTGATAGTTTTTTATAACAAATTTTTTAGACATTTATCTTTTCAAATTTCGTCTTCTGAAGTTTTTGTAGATGTTTATCTTTTCTATATCCGTCATTTTTGAAAAAAAAATTGCAATTAAAAGTTGAAATTTCTGTGTACCAGATTTTCTCTACTGTGTACTTGTTTTTGAAACCACTCGAATTATTCATTCCAGCAAAATGACTCATTTTATGCACTCCTTCACTCCTTTATAATGTTTATTAAGTACTAGACTATTCCAGTCCTAGAAATAATAGTAAATCGTTTATTTATCGTTATTGTTCGCCAAGATTTAAACAGAAAAGCACCATCCAATTTATATAAACTCATAGAATGAATAAACAAAAATAAGGGTTTGAGAAATATCGTAAATTGAAAACTAATGAACTCAAGACCCAAAAGAAGAGGGTTAGAGCCGTGGTGGCTCAGGGCATAGAGCGTTGGCTCTCGGCTAGCCCCGATTACTGTGCCTGCAAAAAATATCCTCAGTGTTAGACGGATCAAACTTTTTTCATGCAGAAAGAGCTTGTACTTTCTCTTTCAAAGCTTAAAAAAATGATCAAACAGGTGATTTTTCCATATAAACACAAGAAAAACTTTAAGTAAATACCATAGCAATTAGACTCAAGCGATATTTCACTGCTTAGTGTTTAAAATATTCAATACATGTAATTATTAATTAATTATTATATATTTTGAGCAAACTGATTACTAGGCCCATGATAATGTGCGCAGAATCTCATAATTAATTTACCAGTGTTGGTTATACCAGAGAATAAAGACAATGGATTGATTGAAATTATTTTATCCTAGGTAATTGAAGGCACTGGAGGTGGAAATTTTTCTCTGATTTCAGATGATAAGGATATGTACACAGTAGGTGATGTTCTATGTGATAAAGCTGATGCCATTGAAGAAAATGTGCAAAACAAATACGTTCAGATATACTGGAGACTATGCAGTTCTTCTTGGGAGAAAACTTCATTTAAAATGCCTCAACCTTTATGTTGTGATGACGGCCTACACATTCCATGCAAATTATAAAAATAAATGTACTAAAAATAAATAAAATTGATTTTAACTATTGTATTTTTGTGGTTATTTATACATTAGCAAAAATACTCAGTTGCAGACGTATAGGAAATACTGACTTTTGTTTCCTAATGTTGGGGATAACTATAAATACATTGAAAATTAATAATGAAACTACGTTTTCCAGATTATAGTTGCTTTATATTTTAAAGGCCAAGCACATTTTGCACCGAAAAATTTGAACTAGTGCGTGATAGTTCGAATATTTTGTGACAAGTTATAAGGTATTCAAAGTGGAATTCTACACTATGGAATGTATTTGTATTAGAATTGGGCGAAAGGAATCATCTAAGAGATTCGAATCAACAGAATCAGTTCATATTGGCGATTTGAATGACTTACTGATTCGAATCAGTTGTTTTTATCGAAATAGAAATTAATTATAATAAATAAGTGTTTCTTAAATCACAGTTTGTTTTGTTTCTCAGTGATGCTTTGTCACACAGTTAAAATTTTCTTGTAAAACCTAAGAAATATCTTATGCATTCATTATTAAGGACTTGAGATTTTCCAATTAAAGAATTCGATAAATTCAGATAAAAAATAGAATTCGATAAATTCAGATAAAAAATAAATATTAAAAAAAAACATTTCTTTTGTAGTTTTTTAAAACTTATCACGGTTATAAGTCTTTAGAGCAATTGGAAACACATACAATGTAATTATACGAAATATATATTAAGTATATTTATATACTTGAAAGAATTCACTAATGAGAATAATAAATTTTTTTCTATCGAGATTAGTTAAAAGAAAAGTAGTAATAGGTCAGTAAACTTTTTTCGAATATTTTGAATTTCTTTGAAACAGATTTGAATTGCGTGATTCGCAACTAAGCCGCTTAAATCATGTTATTCGCATTAGTGTTCCAAATTACTAGATTCAAAATGTGATCTGAATCACTTGACTCAAATCGGGGATTTGACTCACATGATTTGAATCATTGATTAGAATCACTTGATCGGAATAGTGATCTGAATCACATGATTCAAATCAGTGAAGTGAATCACCTCATAAGAATCAGTTAGGCGAATCATTTGATTGGAATCAGTGACTTGAATCACTTCATAAGAATCAGTTATTCGAATCATTTGATTTGAATCAGTGACTTGAGTCACTTAATTCGGAACATTGACCCAAATGGCATGATTCTAAATACTGATCTGAATCACTTGATTCGAATCATTGAGTTGAATTACTTGATTTGAATCACTGATATGAATCACTTTATTTGATTAGTGACTCAAATTGTACGATTCGAATCACTGATCTGAATAGCTTTATTCGAGTAAGGTAAAAATGGCGTGATTAGAATCACTGGTATGAATTACTTGATTTGAATGTTGATCCAAATCAAATTATTCAAATCATTGGAGCGAATAGCATGATTTGAATCATATGATGTGAATAACTGATCTGAACCACTTAGTCTGAATATTTGGAACAAAACGTATGATTCGAATCAGTAATCCGAATCACATGATTTGAATCAATAGTCCGATCACATGATTTGAATCAGTGATCCGAATCACATGATTGATTCGAATATCGTTCCAAATTAAATGATTCAAATAGCAATTGAAATTACTGTTTCGAATCATGTGATTTAGATCAATGATTCGATTCAAGTGATTCAGATCACGGATTCAAATCAAGCGATTCAGATCAGTTGCTTGAATCATGTCATTTGGATCGATGATTCGAATCAAGTGATTCATATCACTAATTTAGATCACGTGATTTGATTAAGTATTTCTTATGAAATTGTTGTTAGTACTTAAATCCGTTGACGAGTAAAAAGTCGGAAACAAGGAGAGGAGAAGTGTAAATTTCTTCCCGAAGAAGTCCCAAGCAGCTTAAAATATGTTCAGCTGAAGCCTGATTTTGGTGGCATTTTGGGCAAAGAGGGTAGAATTTTATACCCTGAGAAAAGTAAGACCACTTTTATGTCCACTGGCAAGGCGTGAAAGGCAAGTATTGGTTTCTCTTTTGCATGGAAGAATCAATGACTGTCCCGGTTTACTAGCCCTAAGCCCTATACCAACCATGAGTGGCAAGCCCCGGCCAAATTCTCCTATTTAATCTTATGAAGTGATTCAGATCAGTGACTTGAATCAAGCGATTCAAAATGCGGATTTGTGTCATGCGATTCGGATCAGTCATGCTAGATGCACAAGTGCAAGTCTCCGAGTAAATCTTTAGGGAGCTTGTTCTTGATGGATTCAGGTTCCTCTGACGAAAAGAAGATGAGTTTTCATCCTGCCACGTCGGGGATGCTGGGACACCAACAGAAGCTTTATTAATCTCAATTATTCTGACCAAGATATTCAGATTTATGATTCGAATCAAGTGATTCATAGCAGTGATTCGAATCACGTAGTTTGGGTCATTATTCGAATCAAGTGATTCATATCATTGTTTCGTATCATGTGATTTGGATCAATGCTTCAAATCATGCTATTTGAATCAACTGATTCGGCTCATGCGATTTTGGTCTTTTTCAAATCAAGTGATAAATATCAGTAATTTATATCAAATAATTCGGATGAATGACTCGAATGAAGTGATTTAGATCAGTGACTCGAATCAAATGATTCAAATCACTGATTCGTACCTTTGTGATTCGGATTAATGATTCAAATCAGGTGATTTAAATCATTTTTTCGAATCAAGTGATTCAAATCAATAATTCAAATCAAATGATTTGGTTCAGGGATTCGAATAAAGTGATTCAGATCTCATTTCAAATCCAGTAATTTGGATTACTGATTTAAATGGCATGACTTAAACAACTTAATTGCAAAATATGTGTTTCGAGCCAAATGCTTCAAAAAATTTCGAAATTGCAAAAAATTCTAAAATAGTTAATTTACCGATCACTATTTTTTTAAAGTAAAGTCGATAGAAGATAACGTATTATTCTTTATCATAAATGAATTTTTTTTCCAGTAAATAACTATACTTATTATATCTTTCGTCCAATTATATTTCATATGTTGCTACTTGTTATAATGACTTCTAACTATAATGAATTTTAAGAAACTACAAAAGAAATGTTTTATTTTTAATCTGAATTCATCGAATTCCTTTATTGGCAAATCTTAAGTCCGTAATAATGAATGCTTAAGAATTTCTTAGGTTTCAGATGAAATTTTTAACTGTATATGACAAAGCATCACCGTGAAACAAAACTAACTGAAATTGAAGAGAAAAATTATTCATTCTAATTTAAATCTATTTCGATAAAAACAGATTCGAATCACTGATTTGAATCACCGAATCAAATTAGTGGTTCGAATCAATACCCAAGTCAAATCTGTATTTGTATTTACATGGTATAATCAAGCTAAATTGTACAATTTATGTACATTGTATATAACAACTTATCTACATTCTTTTAATGTATATATACATTGCATTATTTACATATCTCACCGAAAAAAAGCATGGTCATAACTAGCATAATATGGTAAAATTTACCGTGTTCCTTGCTTTTATGGGAACATCAAAAAGCTCGGCAACTTTTACCGAAGTGAATTGGTAATGATTGTAGGAAAATTAACCCACGAGCGTTTGTCTTTCTCGAGGAGCAGACATACGGAATCTAAGGTGAATTGTACTTCAAATGTTGCAGACTGCGCATTTTAAGCTCCAAAAAGCGGATTTTTCTGACGGATCGAATTATTTATTGCGTATGAGAAGAGTGCACACATATAATGTTATTGCAAATAATGGGGAAATTATTATTAAATGCATTAAATAGCAAGTGTTTGTTCGAGTCATTTGCAAAAAATTTAACCTTAAAATAGCTACTAAAAACCGCAAAGTTGATTCAGAGTGCCGTGCGTTCAATGATGAATGGACTTGGAAATAATTTTTTTAAAGTTGTGAAAGATAAACCAGTATGTCTTATCTGCAATGAAGCTGTAGCAGTTTTTAAAGAATTTCAACATTAACCGCATTTTACAGTTAAGCACAAGAATGCCAACTTTGTCTGTCTGAATGTAGAAGAAGGAAAAAGTTTCCTTAAAGAATTATTGGGCGGACAAAATTTTTTCAAGAAGATAAACAGTGTTCAAGAAGCAGCTAAGCAAGCAAGTTACATTGTAGAATACAATATAGCTAAAAAGTAGTGGAAATAAAAATAGCGAGTTAGGCAGCTGAAAGACAACATTGTCTCGTTCTTCCATGGGAAACAATGTTCAGCAAAGTGCGAAATATTAGAAGATACAGAATGGCTTTCAGACTACGCATTTTCCACAGATCTTCTTTGTCATATGAGCAACTTGAATATTAAGATGTAAAATCAATTCATCGATGATATTGGGGCCCATCTCAAAGCTTTTAAACTGAAGCTTAATCTATTTGCTGGGCAGCTAGTTAAAAACGATTTGTTTCATTTCTCGAGGTTAAATTCAATACCCTCAGTAAATAAGGAAAAGCTTAAGAGTTATGAAGATATGACTTGAAAAAACTCCATTTTGAGTTTAAACCCAGTTTTCAAGATTTCATTGCCATTCAAACAGAGTTAGATATTTTTACCATGCCTTTCAACGTAAATTGTGAAGCAGTGAAATTGGATTTGCAGCTTGAATTAATTGAGTTGCGATCTTAACAATCATCTGAAGTAGTTGTTTCTAAATATGCCAAAGTTTGAGTTTTACAAATCATTATCAAAAGCTAGTTTCCCAAATTTAATATCTCATGCCTAGAAAATCAATGTTATGTTTGCTTTATCTTATATATGTGAACAAGTGTTTTCGAATATGAACCTTAGAAAAAATTATTTTGGAAGTAGCCTAACAGACAAGCATTTAGCCTCGTTCCTTAAAATAAGTACATCTCACTTCGAACCTCAATGTAAGGAACTTTTAAAATTGAAATTTCATCCATTTCATTAAAGATTTATATTAAAACTTGTCTATCGTTTTTTATTTTAGAAGTTTTTACTTGGGCCACCAAACTTTTTTTTTCTCAATTTTTTGCCCTGGACCAAAAAAGTTTGTCCATACCTGCCTTAGAGCATGGTATTAAAACCATTAATTCGGTTAAATTGACTTTTCAATTTTGTATATTTTCTAAATGAGTGGTAATCAGAACCATAATTTTGAAGCCAGAATTTCCGGTAAGCCGTTATTATATGAAAGAAAAATTTACCAAATGAATGGTTTAAATACCATATATTTTCGTTTATTTTTACCAGAAATGTCATTACCACACAGAACGATAATTTTGCCGGAATTTTTTTCTCAATGGATTATATTTACACTGTAAACTTATCTATACTGAATAATTTAATTACAATTATTTAACAGCTTAGTTTCAAATTACTTAAAAGCTTATTACTAATGATTTATAATTCGGTAAATTACAACTTTCTTTCGTAAAACTTTTTCTAATAATAATAATAAAAAAAAAGAACTATTCATACTGAAGAAGAAGTTTCAAAATATAATAATATAAAGAGATATGGTTGGTTAATATATATATATATATATATGTAAGAAATATGGTTTGTTGATATTTCTGATTTAAATTTAAAGCTTTAAAAAATTTTCTTCTGGGAACATAAAATGATTGACATTAAAATATTTGCTCATTTTGTAAATAATACACTCGGGATAAGAACTCATAAAATCTAATTCAGAGAAAAAAACAATTTTGGTTGAGAAAAGAAAGGGTTTTTCCACGTATGACCTAGCTTCACTGTGTAATAACTCTCAGGGAAAACCAACGTTATTGATTTGTCAAAACACAGTAATCTTCAAAATGCAACTGATAGTGATCCAATCATCATTTTACTCAAAAATCGAATATAAACAGTTCTTTCCCCTTGGTTATCATGTATTTAGAAAAGAATGTTTTTAAAAATATACTCTAAAAAATTTCGGTTAAAATTACAATAAAAACTAGCGGTTTTCTGGATGCATTACTTGAAAATACAGTTTTACTATACAGTTTTATACTGTAAATTTTACGCTAACAATTATTAACTATATTGAGTTAGTGATTTTACAATAAATATTTCTGTTAAATTTAAGGTATATCAGATATTTTGCTCTATAAAATTTTTCTGTGAAAAGGATGCTAATTTGGTAAAAATGGATTACACATGTATCTGGTAAAAAATACCGGATACATGTGTGACGTTAGATTTTGATACGGAATTTTTTATTGTGTAGATAAAATTATAATTTTTTATTGTGTAAAATCTCTATTCTCTGACCAATCTAAAACTGAGAGTAACTTTTCTAAATATAGTTTGCTCAAACATAATGATATTCCTTCAGCTCTTCTTACTAAAATATTACTATTTTTGATTTTTTTCTGCTTAACACTTAGTTGAATTTTGTTTACGCGTATTTAACATTATGAAAATTTGAAATTACATAAAGTAAAGCATTAATAGATTCAAGGTAAAATGACACATTCTAGTAAAAATAATCTAAATTGTTGCAAAATAAACAAATTTTTTTAAAAATATTTAATGCAAAACGAAAATAATTTTGATTTCTTTCTTAAATTTTAAATTTAGAATTTATGGTATACTAAAATTTGAGCGAATTTCAATTTTCCTAACAGCGTAATTTCAGCCTTACGTCAATTAATGTAAGGAATTTGCGTAAATATTTTATTCATTAAAATAAAAACAACAGTTGAACAAATGTAATGTGATTTTAATTACTAAAAAATTTCAATTGTTCCAACAGAAATCAAATTATACGAGAAAACGTTCAATATCTTTTAAATCAAACAACGTGCTGAGAATATTTCATTTTGCAAACTTACATCCAGTTATTAACAAGTTCTCATCACGAAATAGTAGACTAAACGTTCTACCGATTCATTCTTAAAGAACAATGATTTCAAACGATCATTTTGCGTATACACATTCCATTTTGCAGTAATAACTTGCAGGCGACAGCGGAAATCGAATAATTTAAATCTTACAAAATCGCTTGCAAATTTTAAATTCAAACAAAGTGGTATTGTGCGTTCAATTAGCACCATTTCAATCTATGGACAAAAAAATTCATAGAATTTCAACGAATATGATAAACATTATTGTTTTTTTGACGGAGGAAGGGAAAGTATATTGTTATTTATTGAATTACACACATTTCCGGGTCTTAAATAAAGCTTTTCAATGAGGAGAAATATCGAGTGCTTTGTTTCCGAACAGTTGAGTTGTTATCACAACTATTACTTGCGTTGTTTTTGTTGTTCCAGTTAATTATCGAGTTAATGAATGGACCAATTAAAATTTCGATTTCTTTTTAACTGAATTACGTTTGATGTACAATTAAAATATTTTAAGTTATGCATGGCATTTTAATTGAGTTAGACAAATATCTGTGTAATTGTAATGCAGTTTGAATTGAATTTATGAACCTTTTGAAAGTAAAATTGAGATATGTCTTTAAGTAGCGTTGTGGTATTTATAATGTGAATTGTGAAGGTTATGTTCTAGAATGACTTATTTAAAGTTTACAACTAATTGTTTTGCTGCGTATTCTACGTACAAAATTTGTTTCGTAATTTAAGTGCAAAGTGAATGCCGTATGGCAGCATTAAATAAACAATAGTTGTTCAAGAAAAGTTGCTTAGGGTTCTAATGTATTTATCCCTGCATTATAAACAAAACGAAAATACATTTTTTATAGACTATGAGTATAACGCTGCCTCCTTCATTTTTGTTTCATATTGTCTGTGACCATTGCATTAAAATGATTATAGTATACATTATTTTATATTTTACAACCGTCGTTAAACAGTTGATCCAATTTATTGGGTTTATGACTACTAATGTTCAACTCTGTAACCTTATAATTTTAAACCCAATCCAGAAGACAAGGGAACTCCTGTCTCAAGTATTGAGTGAAATTTGTTTTCGTGCAGGACTTTTTGATGAACTAACTCGCATTTGCGTTACAGTGAGAGGAAAACCACAAAAACCTCCCACCACTGTTAGCCTCGTGGCAAGGGGACTCTAACCTATGAACCGTCCACCACTGAGGATATTTTACGTCAGCACTGTGGTCGGGAATTCATATCAATCTGTCATCGCTGGGATCTGAACCCTCATCCGAAGGCGAATTCTCTACCCCCCTGAGCCATCACGACTCAGTATACATTGCATGGTAAAACCGCAATGAAAAGGGGTTTTGGCCTAATTTATAAAATTTATATTTTAGGTTTGTGAAAAAGTTTTAGTTTCTGGCTGGTTTAAAAGGGAATTTTCTTAATTATGTATATCATTATTCGCAATGTAAATAAGATCAAGACGCCTTTTAATTTAATTCGAACTATAATTAATAAAATCAAGCTGAAAAATAATGAAATTTCAGATTATTTTTTTTCTTTCAAATAATCGTAATTTCTGTAAGCTCACTTTTTAAAAAGGTAAAAAGGGTGTAAGAAAAAATTGGTCAAATATCTCGAGAAATATACATGGTATAGAAAAAAAGGAAAAAATGATGCATTAAGTATAAATTTTTTTAAGGCTATCCAATAATATCAAACTCGATCTTGCCCCCTAAAACCTGGAAGCGAGGTGAGGGATAATTTTGAAAAATAAAACTAAAATGCTTCGTTATTTTTTTTCCATAAAAAAACTTTAAAAAGACGCTAAAAAAAAATTTAAATAAATAAAATATGTCAATTTTTATGTTCTTAGTTACTTTTTTCTGAAGAATCTGAATCTGCATTATGAAAATAGGGGTTCATATTTAAGATTCCTAAGTTGCTTTCGACCTGGGGGTGGGGTGGAAGATCACGTTCGATATCATTGGATAGTTTTATTTTAAAAACTATTGCATGTGCCTTACATATATTGTTTTATGTTTTTTCGTTTGAAACTTAGTTATTAGTATAATTTAGTTTTTATTTCAAAGAATGCGATGTAATATAAAAAGTGTAAAACAAGGTCAGTTTCTAATATTTACAATACGGATACAAGTAATTAAAGTAGATTATTAATACATGATACCTACTTAATTCTTTAACTTGTATTTATAATAAATAATCAATTAAAGCGATATTATTTTCTTGTTGAGTGAATTACATTTATTTAAGATTAAAATCTTTTATTTCGTGTTGAAACACATATATTTTTATTTATTCATAATTATTTTTTTAAATATGGAATCTGATGCAATCTAAAGTGCAAATAACTGCTATTTATTTAAGACGAGTCCAATTTTTAATATTTAAAATAACAATAAGGAATTGAATCTGTAGATGAAGGTTTAAGTAGTCACGCATATCGTTTCAGGGCGCGTGCAATTTTAGTTTTTCCAACCAGTTACCACCCACCTAATGCATCGCAGCAGCCACACCCGCTAATTTATTAAAAATGATTTTAACGACAAACTAAACAGCTTGCCTCAACAACCTTTACAGTTACAGTTAAACGCTTCACCATAAAAGTTATCATCACTCCGAGATGGAGGAGTGATCTAGTTCCGAGCACAATCTAAGCTACGAATCTCGTACGGTGAAGGTAAAAAATGGGTTGGCACACGACTAGAACAAAATGGAGACCCTTGATAAGCAATTGTAGAGCGAAATTGAGCTAGAATATAAATGCATAAGTTAAGAACAAAGAATAATAATCAGAACAAGAAAGCACTTTCCATTTCTATGGAGAACCTTTAGATTTCGATCAAAAAAGGTGAAATTAATGGCATTATTACAGATTGTTGATCAAGAACTTATTTGGTTTTTGCTCAATACTAAGGGTGGAGTTCTAAGCTGTGGAGAATGTTGAAAAAATAATTCGATATGCATGGTTTTGACTTTCTTTCATTTTCTAGATTTTTGTCCTTAAGTTTATTCCATGAATAAAATTTTGAGATATCATGGAAATCAGCGGAAATGATTGTTGAATTTGTGACCAAATGTTACAATGGGCTATAACATGAAATGAACAATCAAGCAATTGGTTTTATAGGCGATTGTTTTTAAATTTGCAGATTGCTTAGATTGAATAATTTATCGTTTAACTCTTTAAAGGGGGAATAATGTATCATTTAGATAAAAATCATTGATTTTTTAAAACATTAGTTAGTCAATAGTTAAGAAAAAAGAGATTTAATCTGAACAGCTCAGAATCTTCGCATGAATTTGATACAGTTTAAAATCGAAAATGTAAATTGAATGAAGATATGGAGATTATGAGGAGAAGAGGTACAAAAAATATACATAAATTATAAAAAAAACTTTTTTGCGTTGTTGTATTGTTCTATAAGTTACAAATATTGTTAACAAATCTTCAACGAGACATTTTTAAAAAAAGATTTTAAAAGCTTTAAAAAAGTGATGGAGAAAAATAATATGCTCTGAATTTGAAAATAGCAGTTTTTTTTATTTATTAGCGGTAAAATTACTAAAACTGCAGTTTGTCTTATTTTATAAGCAGAATTTTAAATTTTAAAATTGTACTTTTTTTAATATTCAAAATAGAAAAATGCGCTGAAATTGAAGACAAAAATTTCTATAAAGCAACCAAATATATAACGCATAGAGCTTTCTTTTGATTATTTACGGATGTTTGAAAATTTTGATGTATAAGCATTGCTAATTGTTACCTCATTTAAAGCGATGCAATTTTAAATGAAAAAAAATAGAATATTTGAACACTATGGATTGAGCAATCTTAGAAAAATAAAAATTTAAAAATTCTCGAGTTTTTATTTTTTTTCCTTTTTACTTACAGCCTAACTCACAAACTATTTGGTCAATTTTAGTGCATTTTCATTTCAAATTACTAAGTTTAAAGTGTGGAAAAAATTTGTGTACCTTACACTTCAAACAAAAATAAAAATCACAATTAATTCAAAAGAACTTTATTTTGCAGGAAATTACCATTGTGTGAGCGATATTCATATTTTTATGCAGAAAGTTCTTCATTTGCCTTATTAATTTTATATATATAACGAAATTTACAAAAAATTAAAACGTAGTAGTCTGAACCTAACTTTTGACCCCTCTTCTGACCAAACATTGGGACTATAATTTCTTAATTGCGACGACTCCCGATTACTAATTACTTCGACTTCTTCTTCCCGATTACTGCGACCACAAATTTCTTAACTGCGAAGTTCTTAAGGATTAAGAATCCAAATGCATCAACCACAAGAAATTCAAAACTTAATAGTCTGATTTCATAACTTAAAACATCGTTACACTAATCAATTAGTTTAATTAAGATTAAGTCATGGACAGATTAATCTTGCACGCTGAAAAGCACTGTATTAGATCAAAAATTAATAAAGTGCAGTTTTTTTATATTTTGCCCACTGTGTAGTACAAAAAATATCAGACCACACTGAATAACTTTTGATCTAATGATCGGATCTTTACGAACTAGTATTATAATGGTTCGTGTGGGTGATCTCAAAGATGCTAATTAATTAGTGCAGACGATATTTCAAGTTACGAAATCAGACACAAACGTACTTTCTCTGAATAAACATACTTTTTTTCCTTGGATTCGAATTTCTGATCCCCAAAATAAAGAGGGTAGCCGCAATCGGGGAAATATGGTTCCAATATGGTCAATAGAGCGGTCTAAAGTTTGGACCCTCTTATGTTAATTTTACTTTTTGCGTATTTTGCCATAACTGTTACATATACCACTTTTTAAGTGAATTAAAAATAATTTGAACACAATTATAAAATTCGCTTATAGAAAGATATTTTTTGAAAATAAATAACTTTTAGTAAATATTTTTTATTTTTTGATCTTTCAGTTAATATACTAATAAAAAAAAATTGAATTGTAAAGTACAAATTTTCTTTATATCATTTCAAAGAATATAAGTTTTCATTGCAAAATACGAAATTTGATTGAAATAGATCAAATAGTTCTTATAAAATCAAACTTTAAAGAAATCGTACTTTTAAAATTCGATTACTTTGGATTCGCTTCCCCAGAGTTTATTATTAAACCCGATATTTTTAAGGCTTACTAAAATCAGCCCATATGATTTTAGCCTGGCTAAAAATGCGCGAAGATAATGCATTTATTCAGCTTGAATTTGCTTAGGTATACTGCAATGAGTTTTGTATTATGCTGGTGCTCTGAATAGAAAACGTTTTGTGAATTAGCCTGATTGATTAATGAATGATGCATTATTACACAGTCATGTAATCAGCCTAAAATATTTTGGATTCATTTTGAAAATGCTTGTAACAAATTAGGCTATTTGTGTAAAGTATAATAAATTTTCTTAAAACCCTAAAAATATTACTATTTAAATAAAAGCCTATAAATGTTAGGCTGATTAAAAAATCCAAAAACATTTGTATTAAGCATGACGCATTGCAAAAACCAATGCAATAGTTTGCGAAGAGTTAAAAGCGCAGCTTACAACAAAAATAACATTACATATTTAACTGCTCAATTTTTTGTGATAAAATTTGGATAATCAAGCTAAAGATTCAAAAGTAATATTTAACATTCAAATGTTTTGAATACTACATTCGATGAATTATCAATAACCTTGCGTGCATATGTAATACATGTACTCGAAAATTGTAAGAGATTTGCTAGTATTATGTGGTTCAAATTTAATATTTATTTTTAGCAGCTCGCATACCTTCAAAGTGGCTAAGGATTTTGTTTGTAATATGTTACATTTCATAATTTTACGTTTAAATTATTTATATTAAATCGATTCAGCTATTTTTAAGGCTAATATTTGTTATTCTAATATATGCACCTACTCACATTATCAAAAAACTACACTATTTTAATTGCGATAGATTTAATTTTTATATGGTTTAGATATTTCTTTTCTGGAAAATTGTATAGCTTTTTCACAGGTTGTCGGGTTAGCCGTAAAAAGGTTTACGGAATTTGATTCTCCGGAAACTTCAAATGCTGATCAGTTTTTCTCAAAAAACCACCAAGAAGGTGAGTCTGGCCCGATACTTGAATAGAGAGTTTCCTTGTCTACGGAGTTGCATTAAAAATTAACGGAGTTAAATGTTGATGTTAAAACTACATTTTGATTTTATGCTATTCATCTTTCGTCTTTGTATATGGTATACGGCCTTGTATATATTTCATCATCATCTTACACTAAGCTATTCATCTTTGATAAAACAAAGTAAAGAAATATAACAGCATGGCATAAATTTAAAAAATGCTGCTGGGTTCTATTTATTTATTCTAATTTTGAACAGCATGGAATGAACAGTAGGTTACAATATTTTATCCCAACGGAAACTCTAGTTAAGTAGTTCTTTATTACCTCAACTCCACCCTCAATTAAGCGTTGAAAAAAAGAAACAAAAAAGGAATTTTCAGCTTCCTAAAGTAGCCTATTAGTAAAACTAAATTACGGTAGATTTAAACCTTGACCTAAACTCGTGAAAAAAAAAAGTTAAACTTCGTGCAATACTAAATCGACCACAGGTTGAATTTCTCTTAAAGCTTTCTTCGTTTACAAAGGCGTGGTGTTCGGAACAAAAAAATGCCCTCTTTTTTAGTTGCGTCTCTGAAAAAAAGAACAAAAAATATGAGTAAAAAAAGAACTTTCACTTTCTTTGCCAAGGTCGAATCACAGCGCCACCTTCCTGATTGTAGGAAAACAATGGATGTTAGTTTGATTCCTGAAGAGTGAACGATCTCTTAGTTGTCATTTGAAAAGTAGGTCGCTGGCATAACAATGTCGTGATTACTTAGCGCAAGTTGGCAGCACCAACATTTTCTCTTTTTTTTCTTTCTTTGCTTATTTTCTTTACGGCGTTCAGCGTCGTTTTGGATAATGGAAGTGTTTAGCTATAATATATTTTTAATGAGAAAGTGTTGAAATTTCGAGACTCAAGAGTTTCAAAGTTATTATTGCTATTATGATTCTGACTTAATGGTACCAGATTCTAATACACATTCTTAGAAGTTTTCTGAAAAATCATATGACAGACAAGGGTGGACAATGGCTATAAGAAAAATGCGGTCTTCAAAATTTTAATAAATTACAGAAAATCGTAAAGGAAAAAAAATGTTTTGAAACATATTTCGAGGGAGAGGCTTGCGCTGTTTATAGGGTCACTTTTGGAGGAGGGAGTTAACGTGAAGTTTTCTACAGCAGAAAGTATAGTTGAGATTTACAAACTTTATTTTATTAGTTTACGAAATTTTGTTTTCTCTGATAAATTCTGCATAATTTGCATCAGTAATCTGCATAATCTGCAGAATTTGCATCAATCAAAAAATTGCATCAGTATTTCTCGTCGAACTTTTCAAAATAAAACTACCAGATTTAAGAGTAATGAATTATGTTTTTCATATAACTATTCTCAACGTCTATAAGAATTCTGTTTTTAAAAACCTTGTTTTATTCAATTTCTACTTATGTAGTACCAAAAACAAATTCTGAATTAGACTAGATACCACTCCAGGCCCGTAAATTTAACTGTTTGACATAAGACCTATTATTTAAGGAGTTTTATGGATAAAACAATTAATGAAAAAAAATTCAGTCTTCACATCAAATATTATCAAAGGTAGTTTTTCTTTGGTGAATATATTTACGGCTGATTAACAAATTTTAAATTCTAGAATTAAGAGGCCAAGAAACAGAACCACCGTGGTAAATATATTTATGACTGTCGTTGAACAGTCGACCGAATTTCTGGGGTTTACGACTATTAATGTTCAACTCCGTAGCCTTGTAATTTTGAACCCAATGTAGTAGATAAGGGAACTTCTGAGAAACTTAAATTCGTGTAGGACTTTTCATGGAACTAACCCGCATTCGAGTTATATGGAGAGGAAAACCACGAAAACCTCCTGCTGCTAGCCTGACATTAAGGGGATTTTAACCATTGGTGCGTCTGCCACTGAGAATATTTTACGTCAGCCAGCACTGTGGTCGGTGCAAGCTGGATGTGGAATTCGTATCGACCAGCAATTTCTGGGATTTGAACCCGGTTCACGTCATTGGAAGGCGAACGTTCTATCCCCTGAGTCATCACGGCTCTTTCGGAAGTGCAATATCCCAGTATTTTCAAACTATTCTGGAAAACTGTAACTCCAGAGAATGCACCCTTTCTCTATTCGTCCTTTACTTTCCAACTGCATGATGGAAATTAAAATTTCTTTAGCAAATTTCATCGAACTTTGCAATTGTAATCATTATTTGTCACCAGTATAAATATATCGTCGTGACTATTACAGATAATCCTCAACAGCATGAAATTAAAAGAAAATTCATACGTAAGTGGTGAGAAGGCGAATTAGATTTATAGCATTTAAACAAATAAGGATAAAAACAAGTATGCTTTTGTCGTATATTGAACAAACTTTGAATCTGTTTCTTCCCGCTGTAACAATAGATTGATCAGTTGCAGTAGTTAGACTGACAAAGATACTACACTGTAAAAAAAAAGTCCGTCAAATTTATGAAAAAAAAAAAGAAACTGTCAGCTAATGTGCCAGTATAAAACCGTTTATTTCAGAGAGAAATACTGTTATTTAAAAACAGACGCCTATTTTTTAAGCAAAAAAGTACTGTTTTTTTTAAAAAGCACACTCTATTATTTTAACACTGTGAACTATGCGAGTCAAGAGAAGCAGTCGTCCGAAAAGTCGTAGCTGGGATACAAGCCTGGAACGCCTCTTCAGAAGCTGAGCGCTGTGCATGCGGATGTGATTGGCGGATATGATTGGCTATACGGTTTCCTTTCCTCTTTCTTTTATAGTGCCATAGCTCACTGTGGGCTAAGGCTCGTTGAACAGTATTGTTCCTATCCTTCCTGTTCTAAGCGTTTGATTTTCAGCTGGGAATTCTAATTGTGATTAAACTTTATTATAAAAATTTAAACACAAAGTTTTGTTGTTGTTGTTGTTCTTGTTAATTTACGTCGCATTAGAGTTGCACAATGGGCTATTGGCGACGGTCTGGGAAACATCCCTGAGGATGATCCGAAGGCATGCCATCACAATTTTGATCCTCTGCGGAGGGGATGGCACCCCCGCTTCGGTAGCCCGACGACCTGCGAGCGAAGTCGAGCACTTTACGGTAGAACAGTTTAACGAGGACCAATACCGCACACCCTCGGTCCCTACGCAGACTGATCCAAGTGGTCACCCACCCGCACACTGACCGCAGCCAGTGATGCTTGACTTCGGTGAACTGCTGGGATCCGTGTCTTAACGATCAGTCCACTGCGGGACTAAACACAAGTTTTTGTTTTAAAATTATTTCGAGCTCTCGGATTTACGCTAGACACAGTCACAGTGTTAGTATCTGTTACTTCTAACTGGCACCAGACTTTGCTCTCTATTAATAACTTTTTTAGAATAATTTGGAAATAAAAATGCAAGAAAATAAATTCTAAAAATTTTTTTTACTATCATCATCTTAATAAATGTGACTAATTTACCGCAGCCATGATAGATTTTATTTATGTATGCAATATATTTGAAATTAGAGCCTAAATGTATATTGCGCGACTTCTCTTAATCTTCAATAAGTATTCCATTGTTTTGAAACAAGATTAAAAACTCGTCAAACAAACCAAACGAATAGATCCAAACAAACGAATGTAATAGCTTTTATTTTTCTAGCTGACTGTTTTCTCGTTTATTTAATTTTTTAAACTCTTACCACCCATTTGTGTTCTAAGTAAGTTAAAATAACAGTCGAGACCTTGACTCTATGGATTAAAATTTTAATCTACATAGATGAAAACGGTAAATAATTTGGTTGGATAAACCTGGATGAATTTTCTCACGATATTAGCAAAACGTTATTGTACATTATCATTTTTATATCTATTTTTGTTAATGGGAAGCTAGTGTATATGTCTTGAAGGACGATAATTGCGAGGACACATTTAGCTTTTGTTGTATGAAATGACTCGGCGCAAGTGAAAATGGGTTTCTAAATTTTCCTTTTACCAATGCTAAATGCAATTCACGGAAAAAATTCAATGCTGGAATGTTACAGCTTGAAAAGTATAACAATGAAGTGGGAAATGTAATAAAATAATGCGTGAGATAAGGCCATTAAATAGCCATATGCATTTATCTCATTCTAATTTTGGGCGTCGCATTTTATTTTCTCATATCGGTAGCGCGTTGAGAATGTCATTAACTCTCAAGGAAAAAAATCTCATATTTTGTATAGTTTCATTCAAAATTGCTTTGGTTGTTTAAATTTTTAAGTATATTGCAAATTTAATTTGAGGTGACCCTGGGGTATCAGCATCCGGGAAATACGAATGCAGGAGGGAAGGCGGCTATTTTGTTTTTTAAAAAATGTTTAATCATGTTATCTTTATTATTTCACTTTCTTGTAGTTATATTTAGTTTGTCAAGGTGCTAAAATATCGACTTTTTTTTAAGTAAACTGTACATTTTACTGAGGAACAAAAATAGTACCTCTCAACTTATTTGAAAAATAACATTCGAAATATCGATTGTTGATTTCTTTGTTGACTGTTATGTTATTATTTTTTTTCTTCATCAATGCATCATCGCTAAAAGTGATAGTTTGTTAAAATTTTTTATGTGAAAAAAATCCCAGTAGGAAAACTTCAGGAATCCTTAAATTAGCTAAAAATATTTATAGTTTTATAAAAAAAAATAGTTACGTTTGAAGAAAAAAAAAGGGTTATGTGATTAGTTAAAAAACAAGCTTCAGCTAAAAATAGCTTTCTTCAACAGGAAGAAAAAAACTCACAATTAATAAAGTAATAATTTTAAATGATAAATGCTATTTTTAAAGCACAAAAGTACAGGTTTCCATAATTTTGCAAAAATTATAATATATTTTAAGATTTCTTTTTCTGTAAATGAGCCGTAAAAATTTTAATTTTTGTTCATCTCAAAGACATCTTAAACTGCAAATAATAAAACGTAATAAATAAAAAGGACCAAATGAAGAACACAAATAATATTACTTTTACTTTTAAATTCCCTGTGAATATATTTGTGTTTTAATGCTCAAATGTACAGGTTGCAAAATATTAAAAGATTAATTCCTAAATTTCGTAACATAAATAACAATTTGACATTGGCTGATCAAGCAGGCATAACATAAATATAACTTTTTTTCATATTATTCAAGTTTTTCTCGTCAAGCATAATTTAAATAAATTTTGAAATACATTTTTAAATTGAAGTAATTTGATAAATTTTTGAGATTTTATTTAACAATAACTAACTAAAACATCTGTAATTTTATTAAATAATTATATTTTTATTTTAACAACATATTTTTTGCAAAAAAAGTTATGCAAAATTTTTAATTAAAATGTTTTGAAAAAAAAATTATTTTCCTTTTATAAATATACGAAAAACAGTTAGTTGAAAATAGCTTTTTGATATTTTTAACAGTACGAAAATATTAACAATAGCTTTTTTTTATTAAAACCTTCATTTGTTAACCATTAAAAGAAACATGAAATCTTAAAGTGTTTAATCTAAGGAGATATTGCATTTTTTTTTCTGTAAATGCGCTAAACAAATTTTAACTTGTGTCACTGCAAAGACATCTTAAACTGCAAACAATAATACGCAATAAACGAAAGAGAATAAATGAAAAACGCAAATAATGTTACTTTTACAAATAAATTTCCAGTGAATATTTAATGATATTTTATTTTGAAATGCTGGGCATAGTATATGATGTTATCATTTGTTTTTAAGATGAGACTGAGAGTGTAGAAAATAAAATAATAATAGTATTAAAACAGCATTCAACGCCTTATTTATTTTTCCGTGTGAAAGCATAGACTGGGATATACTTTCACATGAAGAACAAATGCCCTTTCTTTTATCTTACAATTACGTGATTATTTACGGCATTATTGTAGTCGTCTAATTTTTTTCACTACGCAAAATCTTCTTAATTTTTCCTTATTTATCACTTTATGATCTCTGTTAAAATAACAATGTTGGGCTTTCATTCTTTATTCAATAAGAATAAATAAAATCACTAACGCAGTATATGTTCAGTTTGCAATCTATATCACGTAAACTAGAGCTATGCAATATATCGATATGCCAAAAAAATCTAGATTGTTGAACATCGCGATAACGATATTTTTTTATAGAATTCTAAGAATATAAAGTAAATATCATACGAAGAAACAAATTCTGGTTAAATTTTTGTACTGTATGGTAATGACATTTCTGGCAAAAAATCTATAATTCTGGTAATAAAATTCAAATTATACGGTATTTAAATTATTAGTTTTGTATTATGTAATAAGACCTAAATGAGAAGAAACAAAAGGGATTCGAAATATAAAACGTAAAATTGCTTACTAAATTGGAAAAATAAAGGCGAGACACAAAACCAGAAAGACCGCAGTAGCCGAGAGAGAAAAAAAGAGAAAAAACAGAACAAGAATGAAATGGGCTCATGTTTGCGAACTCTTCAAACATGTCGAACTGTTATTTCTAATTAATATATTTTTGAAGTGATTGAAATTTCGAATTAAAAAAATATCTTACCTCTTCCGTTTTTTGAGTTTATTTAGTTAACATTAATTTATAATTTTTCCGGTCATATGGAAATTCTGGTTTTCAAAGTTTCAGTTTTCATTACCACACATTTAGTAAAAAAATACAATACGGAATAGTAAATTTAACCGGATTAGTGGTTTTTCATGCCCTTCCTTAAGGAATCAAGAAAAAATTACCTAATATTATCACATATTATAAATCCATATATTTTTGTTAATATTTCTAAACTCATTACCAAAACTCTTCGGTAAAAATTACCGAGCATTTTGGTGTTCCCATAGAGCCAGAAACACGATAAATGCTACCATATTATGGTAGCTTTGATCACACTTTTTTTTCTCAGTGCATGCTTTCTTTAAATAGTAAAAGTACAATAATGTGTCAATAATTATCGATTACAATGACTACCGAACACTATAATTATCGACAATAATTAAAATCGAATATTATGATGTCGCAAGTATCATAGATAATAACAATTATTGACAATGATAATTATCGAATACGATAATAATGGGAGTATTATTGATAACGAAATTTATCGAGTTACATATTATGAACAGTGTTGATAAACTGTATTTGTATAACAAGATGGACGAATTTAAAATAAATAAGTTTGAAAATATTGTGGCATATCGTTAATATAGATATGTTTTGGCAATATATAGCAATACTATAATTTCGATACTGATAAGAACATACAGTAATGGAATCATACCTACAGTAATATAATTTAATGAATTAGTATAAATTTTTAACAAAGAAACTATTTAGGCATAATTGGAAGAAAAATATCCCCCCCCCCACAAAAAACATTATATGAATTTTTCGAAAGACTTTAAATAGTATATTCATTTCGAAAATAATTCACAAATGAAAATTCAAATTCGATTTGCAGGTAAGATAAAATGGGCTTTGAAATAATCTACTCCGTTAGTTTCGCGTATAAAAAGTAAGAGTAAGTATCATTCAAATGTTCAAGAATTTGATTTGTAATAGGTTTTAAACATAAATCATAGGCATTTCTGAATACTGTCAAGTTAGAAAACAGAATATTGAAGACGAAGTGAAATAAATATTGTTATTATAATATTCCACTCATTTATAATTTAAGCAAAGTATGACGAAGAAGAAATAAAACAAAAACATATCACTTGTATCTCGAATGAAATAAATGATGTATGCAGGAGTAATGCTCGCAGTCTGATAACATTAATTCTTTCGTCATTCTCCTCTTAATTAATAGCTCATTCCAATTTAACATCGACAAATTGGTATCGATCTTGGTACACATCAAAGAGAATAAATTATCGTTTGCGTTTAACGCAACCGATTGCGATTAAGTAATCGACACGCGCAAAGAATGAATAATTTTTATTCTTTCGTATTATAACTGTTATACATAAACTTCATATGGTCAAGACAATGCCTCCCTCTCTTCAATTAAGGAAGTTAGTGATGCAAGAGAAAACCGGACATGCATTTTTTATATGGCTCATCCGTGAGATTATGAAAAATCGTTTCAGTCACCTGAGCTTACTGTCGTTGTCATTTCACTTCAAATTCATTGCTGCAATCGTTTGCAGAATGGCATCAACGCATGGCGAACTATTTGTAAAGAAGAAATTGAGCGAAAGAAAAGGAAATTCCTCATTACATTGTTCGAAAAAAATGGATTGTTCAATCAAAATGTAATTATATGGAAAGGTGTATCTGTTTTGTTTCCCCTTTTATTGCTTTGTAACACTTAAGTTTTATCTGC
Organism: Parasteatoda tepidariorum; assembly: GCF_043381705.1. Taxonomy (NCBI): domain Eukaryota; kingdom Metazoa; phylum Arthropoda; class Arachnida; order Araneae; family Theridiidae; genus Parasteatoda; species Parasteatoda tepidariorum. The sequence continues at coordinate 60,044,616 of NC_092205.1, forward strand.
TTTCCCTGCAAATGGAGCTGTTAATGACGTCTGGAGTGTAAATTGGAGAAAAAGTAAGATTAAAATACTAATAAGTGTTTGCTGAGCGTTTATTATATAGATTCATTTGAGCGAAAAAGAGAAAATGAATGCAAAAAATATAAAAGAAAACATATTTGGCGTAATTATTAAGAAGTATACATTTATGATCCTTTAGACAACAATTCATATGGTTCGTAAAGAGTGAGTGCAAATATTTTAAATCACTCGCAAATATTTTAAATCTCACGCAAATGGCAACTATTGAACTTCCGCAGTTACAGTTCTAATTATAAATTATTGACAGTTTCGAATTTAAATATAGTTTTTGTAGCACATGGTTAGTAAAAATTTTTTTCGCTAAACAGCGAAGTAATAACTTTTTTGTAGTATAATCAGTTTCATTTTTTTTAATGTGATTTATTTGTAAAACTAAGTATGATAGTTAATGTAAGAGTATTCTGTTTTATGTAAACATGCTCGTAAAGGAATACAAAAATGTTTATAGTTCATCAAAAACTTTATAGTTCTTTCACTGAAACATTACTGAAAATATACTTGAAAAATGTTGCATTTGTGAAAGATTTAAATACTTCTGAAACTTGAAAAATTGCAAAATATTTCAGTTTTGAATGTTGTAGTAGTAGCCTATTTACGTCACATTAAAACTGCCCAATTGGCTATGGGGGGTGATCGGGGAAACATCCCTAAGGATGATTCGAAGACAGGCTATCACAATTTTGATCCTGTGCAGAGCGGATAGCCCCACTGCTTTGGTAGCCTGGTGACGTGTGCGCGAAGTCGAGTACTTTACGATAGAATAATCTTAATGTATACCGATTCTGTGAATTTTTATTTTCCTTCGTAGGCCGATCAAAGTGGTCACCCATTCGCTCAATGACCACAGCCAGTGATGCTTGACTTCGGTGATCTACTGGCTACTATGCCTTGCGATCTGTTCACTTTTTAATGGCTGACGATACTCTTACAATACAAACTTTAATTAAAATTAAAATATCTTTAGACGCAATATAAATCTTTACTGGTAAATCAATACACCTCTGTAATTCTTAAAAATGAATAGAGCAATAAATAAGAGAGTGCAATGAAAACAAAAATTATTGTGTGTATTTTGCAAACTAATTTTGTTTTCAATGATTATGATGTGCATTCTTTTGAGTATCACAATTTCTAAATTTCCGATACAGAAAGAAGAAAACGAATAACTTTGTATAACTCATCATTTAATGATTGGTTATTTATACGTTAAGATTAAAACTTTATAGTTTTTTTTTGAGGGTCACTTTTCCTTTTATTTCACACTAAGTGCGTTGTTCAGTGGACTCAAAGCAAAACCAAGTAAAAGAGGTTGCAATTTAAGTGAATTATAAAGTTGAAATGTTACAACTATGTATTGAATAAACTTTAAAATATGTATTGAATGTATTGCATTGTATAAAGTTGGTGTAATACCGAATAGTATTTAATTAAAATATTTAATAAAGATATTTAATAAGAGATATACATACCCAAAACTCCTATTAAATTAATTTTAATGATGTTGTTAGGCTATTAGACATTGAATTGTCGCATAAGAAGCTAGAGCTTCATATATAGTCTATATATGAAGGGCTTCATGTAGTTAGAACTTTATAGATCATAATAAGGGTTTTAATGTATTGATAAGATGGATTTAAAAATTGTTCAGGAGGAAATTTCTGTAACAAAAATGTCGCGATTTCCATGTCGGCAATGAGATAACAATCCGGAAATTTGTTAAGCACCTATCTGGTAACAATCCAAGTATTAAATAATAAAAAGGTTAATTTTGGTAAGAAAAAGTTTTGCTTTTAACTTTCCAAACTCTTTATATTTGCACTTCATTTGCAAACATTCCATTTCGAAACACACGTCGTTGTTGGATATTTCTGTTGTTTAGCAACGTTAAATCAGTTCTATGAAATATTCCACTCCGAGAAACAAGAAGAATAATCTGTTTAAACCATTTGATTAAATTGGTTTAATTTTACGTTATTTATAATATTTTTATTTTATGTTTTATTTGCTGAGATAGGATTTTAAGAATTAGAGATAGCAACAAAATCTTCTGATTTCTTCTGTCTCAAAATTTAAATTAATTATCGACAAATTAAGGAGATAATTTTGAATTGAAGAACAAATTTTAACGTATTTACTAATAGGATTTTATACGGGAATTCGATGTCTCTTTTGAATTCTCCGTTTTCGAGTTAAAGAGAGTATTCTATAAGAAACGAAAAGATAAACAATATTTTTTTTATTTATTACTTTACTTGAGTATGATTCATAACAAAACACGTAGAACCTTTTTTGATTTAATAAAAAATAAATTACATAATCTCATACGAGATACACTGAATCAAAATAAAGTGGGTTCACCTTTTCGAATATATTTTTATTATTACCTTTAGGCGTGCCACCAAATCAAAAGAATAAAGCACTTCAAAAAATGTGTATCGCTATCATTTCTCCATAACATTTCAATGTCTCAAGTTTCCTTGGCCCGATTTCAGTTAACAAAATCCATGTAAGAGCGAGCCCTCTTTATCCTTAGTATTGATATCAGTAAGGGACGAAAACAAATGATCTGAAAATTATGCAACTGTAGCACTTTCGTTCACTTTAATTGTTCCAGTTAATCTCTGTAGCGATTACGAACACTAGTTTTAAGTGTTGTCGCACTGGCAATGAATGGTGCCTTTATGAACACCGCACAAAAGGTTTAAACTGTTTAAAAGGTGTGTTTGTTATTCTTAAAGGGAAAATTTTTATTTTTGATTTTTCTACCACTCAAATGGTTGATTTATGGGAATTGTGTTGCTCCTTTCGAAGTGGTGAGAAAATGTTTAGGTTCTTATTGAAAAAGTAGACCACTATAGGTGGCATTACATATATCAATAAAGAAGCTTGTTTTTATTAAAAAAAGTAATTGGTTGTTTGAGGGATTATAAGGACAATCAGATTTGTATTAAAATTTATTTAAATTTTATTCACCAGTTGAAAGAATATATATTAAATGAAGAATAATATTTATATTCTTTTTGAATTAATGAATAGTTTTTTAAAGTTTAAAGAAATTGAAATTAATGAATTTACTGTGGCGCAAATATTTGGAGCTGCAGTATTTAATCATAGATACATTCTGCACAATTAATTGATAAAACAAAACTAAATAAAGATTGAATGATCAAACGAAAAATTGATAAACTGATTCAAAGAGATAGTAAAAAAAATTAAATTAAAAAATTAGTTACTCGAAATAGAATTGAAGGAACAGTTGCTGAAGTAAACAAATGTGACGCTTCAGGAACCAATCAGAATCAAGATATCTACACTACGTCACTTGCAGGTATCCCATTCTATCATGGGAACAATTAAACAAATCTCGATCTACTATGTGACAAAAATGGATCATACTCGATTTATCTGTGCAATGAGAATGTATGGTCCGGTCATCATTTTTATCGGAGTTTCATATACACTCTATAACAAAAAATCGACGCACCAAGAAGTAGTTACCCGATTGAAACAAAAATTGGTGGATAGGAAGACAATGTACAGAATAGTAAATGATTAAAATTTCAGAACAATTGAATAATTTATTGGAGAGTTACAGTAACAAGTTCAATAAGGTGTTGATCCGCCTCTAGCCTGGATACAAGCTGCCACACGGCGTGGCATAGACCGATAAAGCTCCCGGATGGTCTCTTGCGGTATTTCCTGCCAAATTCGATCCAATTGTCGAACGAGGTCATCAACATTCCGTGCCAGATGCAATCGCCTTCCCATAATATCCCAGACATGCTCAATAGGAGAGAGATCTGGTGATATGGCAGGCCAAGGAAAAGTTTGACAAGCTTGCTGACAGTTCATAGCAACACGTGCCGTATGTGGTCTGGCATTGCCCTGCTGGAAAACCAGCCCAGGGTGCTGCAAAAGGAACGGTAGCAAAACAGGTCTTAGGATGTCGTCTACGTACCGCTGTGCAGTAAGTGTACATCTAATGACGACCAAAGGGGTCCGGCTGTCAAAGGAAATGGCACCCCAGACCATAATGCCTTGTTGAGGGCCGGTGTGGCGTGCAATAGTGAAGGCAGGATCCCCTCTCTGCCCTGTGCGTCTCCAAACACGTCTTCGATGATCGTCAGGACACAGTTGGAAGCGGGATTCGTCGCTAAAGACTATACGTCTCCAGTCGGCATTATTCCAGCCGAGCCATGCACCACTGTAATCTGGCACGAAAAAGCAATCGGATAATTGCTTCTTGGTGCGTCGATTTTTTTTGTTATAGAGTCACGTCATTTTTTAAAACTATTATTCATGTTTTTGTATAAATGTTTTAAACTTTTTTGGGGATTCTTTCCTAAAAAAATATTTATTATTTTGTTAATAGCAGGATTTTATTTCCTTTTTTTTGTTCAAAAAGATTATAAATTAAATTTCTTATCATTAAGATGAATCAAAATAAGCCGGCTTTGTAAAAGTTTTATCTTATTCTTTTTTCATCTTCACTAGAAAGTAAAATGATTAAGTCTGTGTATAGAATGAAAATAGAATTAAAGAAACTAGGGTAATAATTAACTAGTTTAAATGAAAGTAGAATCATTTTATTAACATTTGAATCAAGTATTGATATTCAGCCTTTAGATTTGTTTTAAAAATACACTTTATAAGTTAAATAATTTTATTTACCTGTATATAACGCCAAATACTCAACAATCAAAGTTTAATGTTTTTTTTTAATTCATCAGTTCTTGAAAATCATCTTTTTCATTTTTAAATCTGCATGAAGAATATTCATAACATTTATTCATGTAATTATTATGCTCCAAAAATTTTATGGTATTCCTTATACAGTACAAAAAAATTTCATTAGTGTCTCCGTTATATTTCGCTGAAGCATTTTCAGTATTATAGAAAAAATTTTATATTTTAGAAACGTTTTTATAAAATTCGCTTTCACGTTTTTTTCAATGTATGTCTGTCATGATAATATCACAAGAAATCATAAAAACTTTTAAAATACCTATGACATTGTGACTTAAATGTAAAACAAATCCAGTGAAACTTGATCCTATCAAATTTAAACATTCTGACACTAATTTATTAAAATTTGAATTGAAAATTGTAAATTATTGTCATGAAAGTAGTTATAAATCATTATTTTCATTTCAGAAAAGATATATCACGTTCATTTACCAATATCATTTACCTTAATTAATTGTTACATATTTGGGGTAATTTAATAATACTAAATACAAACTACTTTTAGAATGGTCCTATTAACAGTTAAACATATATGTTTTGTGTTCATAATAAATCTTTTGCTATATGTAAAGCTTTGTAATTAATGTTTTAAAAATTTAACATCCATTAATTTAGGAATTTATACTGCCTTAAATATACAAGTGTAGTTATTATTTTCAAATCAGTTTGACTGTAAAGCCAGTGGACCACTGACTCGCTAATATTTCTCTATTTTAGTAGAAAGCAATGATAATGTAGAACACTCCTCCAAATTAAAAGTAGTCATATCTTGGTCGTCAAACAAAGTGAACATCTAAAAGATTAAACGATGTTTAAGGTAAAAAGATGGCTATGAAGACAATCGAGCCCTGTCAGTGCAGCTGTAAGAGACGAGTAAAAAACAAGTGTAATTATAATGTTAGACAAATTGCATCTTCCTGATCTAAAGTCCTCCCTGGAGAACTCTTCGGAGGATTTTCCTTTTTCAAATATACACGTGCCTGATGGATCAGGAAATATTTTTCTTTCTGCTCGTCAAACTTAGTTTATAGCATCGTATGGTTAGCTTACTTAGACTATCATTTCCGTTTCTTGCAATATATTTTATTCATGCTCTTGTTTCGAAGTTGCTTCATTAAAATCAATTCACTTTAAAAAATGTATCTGAAAAAATGTTTCTTGATGCATATAATTACGTAAACTTAAGAAAAATAATGACTGACGAAATTAACAATCCACACTTTTAAGTACAGAGTGCGAAAAATCGACGGTTGAATAATTTTTGATATAATTGTGAGAATTTCACGAACCACCAAACTGCAAAATTTAAACAGAATCTATTTGCATGTTTCGTTGAACGGAAGTACTTTTTTGAGTCTAATTTTGTACCTTAAAATACCTTTAAATACCGAATTAATCCCGAAATCTGAAAAAGAATAATTGCATCTAATCGCTGCTTCTATGGTTTAGGATCATTATTGAAATCTCACTCAATAAAAAGAAAGACGATGATTTTACTTTATAAGGTATTAATCAAGCCAGTTTTGACTTATGCTTCAGAGACATGGACTTTAACAAAAAGGGAAGAGAAGCTATTAGCAATCTTCGAAGGGAATGTCCTACGAACCATTTTTTGTGTTATCCTCGATAACAGCAACTGGAGAAAAATATATAATTTTGAAATATATAAGATCTTTAATAGAAATGCTATCATTAAATCTATTAAACTAAGTGGAATGAGATAGGCCGGGCATGTAGTGAGAATGAGTCCAAAACGAACAGCATTGAGAGTCTTTAATGCAACCCCCTCCATTAAAAGGCCAAGAGGAAGGCCCAAAAAGAGATGGAAAGACTGTGTGGATGAAGATTTTGCCATCCTAAAAGTAAAGAACTGGAAGTCAATTGCTGGGAGAAGGGCAGAATGGGAAAAGCTTCTGAGGAAGGCCCAGGCTCACAAAGAGCTGTCGTGTCAATGTTGATGGGGAAATACTGTGAGGAAAGATTATTTATTATATTTAAAGTAGTCTCTTTTAAGTTCTAGACTTTGAAGCATTTGAGAGCTAGATTAAGTTTGTTACTGTATTTTATAATAATAAAATAAAGAGCTTGTGAGAGCTGCTTAGAGCTCTAGAACCTATTGCGGCTAGATCTCTAATATTTAGAGAAAATTTTGGCTTTTATCCTTAGACTCATTTAAAAATTTGCTCATAGGTTTTACAATTTGATAAATTTATCTGCAAATGATTCTATTTTTTTCTATATATATTTGAAAGGTAACATCATTGATTGTTTGATAGACTTCAGCTCTATCGGTTCAAAACCGAGTTTCACAGAGTTTATTACACGATCTTAGGTAGTTATTTATGCTTGATGGACTTAGTCAGATAAGCGTAGTCAAAATCAACTTGGAGAGACATCATCGAATTAGCAGTTCAAAAACTATTTGAAACCATGTGATTATTTTTTGTTTACAGTTATGCTTTTGAAAGGTGTTTTGTAAAGCTAAATTATGAAAGATCAACGACAGTTGAAATACGAATAGTCTACTTACTAAAGTGTAAATTCTCAAGTAAAATTGCATAATTGTGATAAATCTAGTCATATCAATAATCAATAACATCATTTTTGATCTTTAATGATATTGAGTATGTTAAATTTTTATTTATGATGAGTAGAAGGTCCAAAAATGCATTTTATATAATATAATTAGTAATGTCATTAGAAAGGGCAACAAAATACAATAAAAAAGGGTGCAATTATTTTAGCTTTTTTATTTGCAACATCAAATGTCTTTCAGTTTTGTACATAATTACGTTGTGTTGTACGTAATGCTAAATAATTACTTATTATTTTTCATTTCAGTTACTCTATAAAAAGATTAACTTTAACCCCGTTCAGTCCTTCAAATAATTTTGTTGTAATTAAATAAATTGTATCAAATAAGTAAATAAATTGTAATTAAGTAAGTTGCATCATTTCTTAAAAAATATTAGTATAGATTGTATTTAAAATCATTCATTACAAAATGTCCAAGTACTGCTTTATAGATACTGTAAAACTGTTTATAGCACGTTTTATATCCCAAGTATATATAATATTATGTAGAATAACAATTATAATAAAAATTATGGTATTATAATAACAATTGAATAACATTTTTAGTCACATAAGAAACCTTTTTGAGCATAGTGTTTAAAAATTTACATCACATAATAATAACATTTATAGTAGGAAGAAAAAATTTTAAAACTTCGGTGTCTTTTATAGACAAATTCATTTACTAAAACAGCTGTGTCACATTTCAGATTTAGGAGTCCAAGCAATAGATGAGTATGTTTCATAAAATCTTCAACAGTTTATCGAATTGTGTTACAATTATGCTTTCAAAATATTAATAAAGAACAAAAAGTAATTGCAATATTTTCTTCTATTTAAATTATTGAATTTCCGCTCTGTAATCATGTGGTATATTTATCACATAATTTCCACAATACATAAATGGAGTTGGCTTTTTCTCTGTAATTAACTATTACTTCACCAAACGTCTTAAGCGATTGCAACATTATTCGTTTGCAATTATAATAAACGTCTATCAACCAGACAAATCATTATTTTCCATTTATTACTTTTGTTTGTAAGTCTAACTCGAACGCAAAAATAATCACCATCGTTCAAATTGTAACAACTGAAATTGAAACAGACATAATAGTGAGTAATGAATTATGAAATTTAAATAAAAGTTTCCTTACAATAGACGTTCGGAAAGTAGGTTGACATATAGTGAATTATATCTCACTTTATCTTAAAAATACGTTAAAGTAACAATGATGCGAGCTCTAATTTTTGTAGTCTAATGAATTTAATATAACAAAAAGTTTTTAATTATTATTTGATGATGCTATTATTTATTACGAAAACATGAGACTTTCTATGAAAAAGTTAAGTTGCAGTATGGTTTTAATTCATAATATTTCGATTATTAAAATAGAGAATATTAAGTTTGTATATTGGTTTATATAATTGTTACATACTTTAGGGACTACATGCACATTTAATATGTTTCAAAGTTATCTTCCTCTGCTTTAAATGAACTCATGTAGTTCTTATGTGTAAAAGGTACAGTTCAATTAAAAGTTCAGTTCAATAAAATGTTCTTTTTCAGAATGCTCTTTATAATATATGTTATGACTCTTCTTAATTCTTGGCTGTTTATAATGTAGGTTATCATATTTCTGATTCATAAAATTTAGATTACTAAAATATTCATTATTATGCTTGTAATAATATTATAATACTTTTATAGGCTTATATAATTGTTATATACTTTGCGAACTACACATAAATTTAAATGTTTCGAAATAACCTCTGTTTCTGTTACTTATGCCACTTGCCAATACCGCCAAGCCTGCTTGAAGTCAAGCGAATATCTAAGGCAAAATATGCGTTTCATGTTTTTTCAGAGATACCATCTATGCCCAAAAATATGACTTTAGCCAAACACACACACACACACACACACACACACACACACACACACACACACACACACACACACACACANTATATATATTATTGTTACATACTTTATTGTCTACATACACGTTTAATATGCTTCGAAATTACCTCCAGCTGCCGTAAACAGAATTTTGTACTTCTTGTGGGTAAAAGAATGAGAAAGGAAGTCTTTTTTAAGAATGCTCTTAACAGTGGAGGATCTGGAGATGAATCTTATACAGAGTTTATGTTTCCAAATTAAAAAAATTTCCTTAAAATAAAAGGTTTAAGGATATCTAAGATATTAACTGACGCACGAAGAGCATTCAGAAAGTGAATCTTAAAAGTTGCTTTAGAAACCGCAACAATCGAGACCAGAAGTGCATTACATTAGGTGGAGGTACTTTGAAACTCATAAAAAAGTGATGAAATTCTCACAATATTCTCGGTGGTTATTAGATAAGTCCTGGAAATCAGTGAACACGCTTTTTATATTACGTATGTGCAATATTGCAAAATTGTCCTAATTCTCGACATGGAATTTGGTTGAGAGACACAATAAATTTATTATCTGTAATTACTCTTGCACTTTTGCTATATTTACTAAAATATTTATTTATAAAGGTATGCTTTCTTATATTTCTGTTACAATAATTATTTAAATATATATATATA
>NC_092205.1:60055087-60167516 GCF_043381705.1 Parasteatoda tepidariorum
CTTAATTATTTGTGTTTTCTTTCAGTACTAATTAAACGAATTAATACACGAGAGTAAGCAAGTGCAAACTGTTTTCAGTCACGTAAAAGCCATAAAGCTGTAGTATAGTATCAACTGATAATTAAGATTTCACATAGAATCTTATAATGCACCTAATAATTTGGCCAGGGACTGTATATATATGGATGAATCTTTTCAAACATGACAATTCGGACCAAAACATTTCTTCAAGTTTAAAGTCTTCAAAATAATCTAAAATTTTTTTATTCTTCTTTAGTTACACTTATTAAAATCTTACAAACAGCAATAGAGTTTATTGACATTTGCTCGAGAAAAAAAATAAATAGACATATTAGCTTAGAAGTTTAAAAAACAGTCATTTTAAGTTAATAGTAAGTTACTCAGCCTAAGCCTTTATGTTATATGGACTATTAATTTCTAAAAATTAATTCTTTTTATCCTTTGTAGAAAGAATCAAAAAATTTTTTGTTGCTGATGTAAAATGACAACACAAAAACCTACTCACCCTAAAAAAATTTTGAAACAGATTTTGAACCAGAAAATTGCTTCTTTATTCCTGCAACAAGACATGTTCTTATAAGAGGGTATCTAATCAATATATTAACATAAGATATTGGTTGCTGCCTCTATCTATTTTGGTTATAAACCACTAAATAAAAGTAGCCAGGAAAATGACAGATTTTCTTGGGACAAACAAATTATTGACAGAAAAAATTATTTTAAACGAAGTTTTTGTAAATAATACAAATATATCTTATAAATGCTTACACCGGTTGAGATAAAAAAATTGGATATTAAAAAATTTATAGGAAGTTTTGAAGCTAAGTTATTACTGGAAACATTGTTTGGGACACGCCAGAAACATGAAATTTTGAAGTTCAATAAATTTTTTTAACTATACAAAACAGTCAATACTAGTGCAAATTCATTTTAAAATGGTAACAGCAATGCTATTTATTAATTTTTTTAAAAAAAAGTTCTCTTAGTATTATAGTATTAGATCTTGGAGCAAGGGACAGTGAATTGTCGTATTTCGTGAGAATCACCCATATATATACAGTTCCAGCATAAAATAATTTTTCTTTGCAAAACTCAAATATATATTTATCTACAAAGTATCTCAAATGAACTGTTAGAGAGTTAAGGAATTAAAGTAAATACAACTATTTAGTACAATTAGCAACAATTTGTATTCTATCTATCATTTTCTTATCTGACTAAATTTGAAAAAAATACTAAAATAGAAAAACACTCCGCTTTTCGCCATAAGCCAGCTTAAATATTCTTAATTAATCAAAATTTTATCACATTCCCTCACGCATTAAAATCAGAAACTGTAATTCCTATTCTACTTTATGGTATCGACACTTTTAATCTCACTATATATTTCCGTACCAACAAAAGTGTCGTGTGGCCTGCTTTTGCATTATTTGATAAGCACAGCACAGCCATAAATAATTAAAGCCCGCGCCAAGGCAAAGTCGATAAAGATAATTTCAAACCATAAAAACACTCCACCTTGGCGAAAAAAAATGTTCGTTTATACCTTAACCGCACTTCACATTGATAGTTGTCTGTTATCGTCTATTGTTTCAAAGATATTTTTTTCGGGTCAACTATCTCTCATATTATAAGTGGTAGGGAGAATGTTACAGTTGATTGGAATGCACTTCCCTTTTCAAAGAATTTTTTTTTACTGAAATAGTATTAAGAAATTTTATCTCAAGAATATTTAATTTTTAGTTTTTTTCTAATATCTGATTGGCATTTTATTTACACAATGGTACAAGAATTGTATAGGTGTGTAAATACCACTCACTTAACTGTGCAGTATTGGAATTTTAATATAGTAGTACATCCTCAAAAAGTATTAATTTTTAACGATATTTTTCACAATTGTTTAACGATAATTAATTGCAAGGTTTATTACTTAATTTAAAAATAAAATTTAAATAATTCAAAAATAAAATTTAAATAATTTAAAAATAAAATTTAAATAATTTATAAATAAAATTTAAATAATTTAAAAATAAAATTTAAATAATTAATAATTTAAAAATTTCAAAAATTTTATCAGTAATAATTTAAGAAAAATAATGTTCGAGAAAATGGTTGAAACACTTTTTATCATAATATGTATTAGGTTTATTTATCATAATATTAGAAAATTAATGAGATATCATAAAAATATTAAAATAGATAAGTTGAGTTATTTTCACGACATAATCATTTTCGATAATTATCGTGACTTTCTCTTATATGATGAAAATTATTATCGAGAATGCTGGCGATATTATTAAATGCAATACTTATCGTTATCTGTAATTACTGGCATGTTATCATTGTTAGTTATTTTCTTTGCATTACATTTATTCTGTACAAGGAGAAAATAATTATGGTAAAATTATCATACTGTATGGTAATAACATTTCTGGTAAAAGAAACAAAACATAAATAAAATGAAACGGTAAATAAAATTAAAATATATACAGCATTTAAACGAATCATTTGGTAATTTTCCGTTCATATGGTATCGGTTTTCCTGAAATTCTGGTTTTCAAAATTTTAGTTGTTATTTGCCTCACATTTGGTAGAACATACAGAACTGTACAGTACATTTGATGGATTAAATGATATTAATGCTATGCTCTAAGGTATGGTGATAATATTTACCAAATTTTATCAGATTCTATTAAACCGTATTTTAATGTTAATTATATCAAAATCATCCCCAATGCGCTTTGGTAAAAATTACTGAGTTTTTTGTGATATTATATAGGCAGAAACCCGGTAAATTTTACTACATTTTGGTAGTTTTGAACTTTACTCTTTTCTCAGTGCACATGCTCTAAAATATCAATACCATGATATTTAAAAAAGATATTGATGTTTTACGATATGTCAATGTAAAATTCAACACTTCTCAATCCCAGTTTACACAACATTTTTTTTAAAATGCGTAAAAACAAAAATTGAATGAGCTTTAGGCTGAAGAAAGCATGCAACACAAAAAAGAAATATGTTTGAGAGACCAAATACGAAAATGATCGACAATTAATTCTATCGTTCTCTCAGTTACTCACCTCTGATACTATGCTGATAGTTCGGTACACTTTGGATTTAACAATCATGCAATTTTGCAATAACCTTAAAATATGAACCATACTTAAAGTATTTGATATTATGGTTTAACTTAAACTGAAATATGGTTCAGTTTAATGACTCATTATTGTTGAAAAGTCCCACATTATAGCGTTTTGAAAATGAACTAAATTTTTTGAGAGTGTTAGTTAGTCAACCTTCTACAGTTAGTTAGTGTCTTAGTTAGTTGAAATTCCACAGCAAATATGTACTATACAAGATAGACGGGACTGTTTCTTTTTTATATCCTTAAATATTGATTGTTTCAGATTAAATTGGCTTTCTCAAATGCTACAGGCCACGTTCATGCATTCATTCTTTTAATTATGAAGAGGCAAGTAGTGGAACCAGATTACGAAGTTTCGGTGCTTATTAGTGAGGCGAAACGTGGTTTCGGAACTTTAATGAATATTCATCTGGTTTTCATTTTATAATCTTAACTTTTCTTCTTTTTCGTTATTTTAGTATAATCTGATCATAATACTATGAAAACGAACACTAAAGTTCAATAGCATATGTGCTGCTTGGTTAGCACTATTAATCAATTGCGAAATTAGCCATGTATATAGCACTTTATTTCTACATTTAAATTTCGATTATGATATTTTATTCTGTTGCAAATTTGTCTAATGTATATGTACTATAAAAGACAGACAAGACTGTTTCTTATTTTTTTCATATCCTTAAATAATAGTTGATGGGTGAAAAAAATAATTTAACATTTGAATAGGGTGAAAAAAATAACTTGATAGGGTGATGAAAATAACTTATCATTTGAATTTTGGAATTGTTTAAAGCAGTTCGATGTATAAATTTTTTAAGTAAATAATTCTTGAAGTTGTACGCTGCCATATATAGTAAATTGATTTTTAATGAAGAAAAGGAAAGTATTATGCAAATAAAAATATTTATAAGTGCTTTTTGATAAATGGGAAAAGTTATAGAGGTTACAATTAAATATGAATATAAGGACACTTAAGACAAGACTGTCTCTTATTTTTTATATCCTTAAATAATAGTTGATAGGGTGAAAAAAGAATTTAACATTTGAATAGGGTGAAAAAAATGACCTGATAGAATGAAACTTGATAAGTTGAAAAAAATGACTTAACATGTTTCTAAGAATAATAGTTGATAGGGGGAAAAAAACTTACTATTTGAATTTTGGAATTGTTTAAAGCAGTTCGATGTATAAATTTCATTAGTAAATAATTCTTAAAGTTGTGAGCTGCCATGTATGGTAAATTGATTTTTAATAAAGAAAAGGAAAGTAATTAGGCAAATAAAAATATTTATAACTGCTTTTTGATAAATGGGGAAAATTATAGAGGTTACAATTAAATATAAATAAGGACACTTAAGCTAAAAAAACCTTAATAACTTCAAATGATTTTATAAATTGCCGATCAAAAATTATCTTTGATAGTTTATTAAAAAAAATTTTTGATAGAAAATTTTCCACCTTCTATTCCTACTGCGAGGAAAATTGGCAGTAAAAATTTCAGCACTTTAACACCAATTATGAAGATTTTTTTTACTTATCATTTTGAAGATTGTTAAGATGCAGTTTGCTAAGGGTATTTTTTGCTTAATACTAAGATTTTATTATATAAAGAATCTCAAGAAATCAAAGCGGTAAAATATTACTTGATTAAAAAACTTCATTGGTTTCAAAAATATTCAGATTGAATTAAAAGTCGAAAAGTTCGCATACTTCAAGCGCTGAGAAATAGACGTCTAGACTTACTTGACGTGAATGCGAAGAAACAATGATCTGAAATATAAAACGTAAGGTTACTGACGAAAAATGGAAATATGAGATATAAATAAAGTTGTTAACAAATGAATCAATGATTTACACTGAGGCTACAGTGATTTTTCTTGTTTTGATTTTTTCACTTTTATTTTTGCTTTACACTCTGCTACTGAGGTTTTTTTAAGCTTAGTTTCCCACCTTTATTTTTATTTTTTCTTTGGTATCTTTGTTTTTTAAATTTCAAATTACTTTTGTCTATTATCAGTCATCTGTCAAGTCTTGAGAATGGGAGCCTAATTTTGAGCGCTTGAAAGATGCCGACTTTTACTTCTATCTGCATATTTTGAAACCTATGAATTTTTTTTAATCAAGCTTTAATATTTAATATACTAATATTTTTTTTTTATGAAAAAGGAACTCACTTTTCTAAATTTAAATTATTTATATGCAGCTAAAGCTCTTCGATCTTAATGATTTCGAAATGGCGATCTTAAAAATTTTTTACTTTATATGGCGTGATAGGCAAAATATGAAATTACGATCCCTTGGGTAGATCTAAAAAAATAACTGCTAAGTTAAAATTTTCCAAGCTCAGGCTACCCTCAATATTTTATGGTCAAGAACCTGCCGAAAAAGACTTGTTTCTAGTAACTAAATTTTTATGTCTGATTTTGTAAGTAAGTTGAATGAAGAAATTATTAATTAATGCATAAAAATCTGGAAACATTCAAACCATTAAGATTTTATAACCATTTTTGAACAGTCGAAACAATTTTGAGTTTAAGATTAGCAATGTTCAACTCCGTAGCCTTGTAATTTGAAGACAAGGGAATTACTGTATCAAGTATTGGGAGAAATTTGATTTTGTGGAGGATTTTTTGATGATCCTAACCCGCATTTGCGTAACGTGGAGAGGAAAACCTCGAAAATCTCCCACGGCTAAGGAACACGGGAAGGGGACTCTAACCCGTAATCCATCTACTACTGAGGATATTTTTCGCCAACACTGTTGTCTGAATCTCAGTCATCACTGGGATTTAAACCCGGTTCATCTCATTAAGAAACGAGCAGTATACACAATTTTCTTTATTTCTATGGAAATTTTAATTTCATTGAATATATTTATTAAGCTCAGAATTTTCTTATTTTTTTTTTCTTATCATTATTTATCTCAGTTTGTACTTCCTTTACTTACTTTTTTTTTGCTTGTTGAGGTAAAATAAAAAAAATTCGCAACTGAAATAAAACAAAATTGCTGAATTGTTTTGAATTAATCCTTCAAAATCTAACATAAATTCCATTTTTGAGATGTAGGACATCTAATAAATGATTAAATATTCGTTCTAAATTAACTAAGCACTATCTTTAGTTATATTTTCTGAACTTTAGAAGAACTGACTTCTTATTAAACTGCGGATAACATTGTAAAGGAATTAGAATTTTAGATTAGAAATCTGGTATAATTAATAGAAACATTCAAGCCAAGTTTTTTTAAAATCTATTTTAATACACGCAAAATTTTATAAGTCATCAATATCAATTTCATACATCAATTGTT
Organism: Parasteatoda tepidariorum; assembly: GCF_043381705.1. NCBI lineage: Eukaryota > Metazoa > Arthropoda > Arachnida > Araneae > Theridiidae > Parasteatoda > Parasteatoda tepidariorum. The sequence goes on from NC_092205.1 coordinate 60,061,564, forward strand.
TCNTTAAAAAGTATTAAAATTTTAAATTTTGAAAATTAAAGTACTTCGAAAACAAAAAATTAAATAATAGAAATCTATGATTAGATTAGAAAATTTTCCTTCGAAAATGTTTTTCAATATTCATTAATTTAATATTCGATATTCATTAATTAATATTCATTAAAATTTTAAGTGATAAATATTGAAAAACATTTTCGAAGGAAAATTTTCTAATCTAATCATCTATATATATATATATAGGAGGATTTATTTATAATTATTACTATTGCTCATTCTTTAAAACGCAACTGAATAAAAATTAACTTATTTCTCTTTGATACTTTTTTATTTAAATACAAATATTTCTGGGAAGTTAGTAAACTTAATAGAAAAATTTTAAAAAAATGTCAAAGAGAAATAAGTTAATTTTTATTCAGTTACTTTTTAAAGAATGAGCAGAAACATTTTTATTTAAATAAAAAAAAAGCTGAATGTGTTTACCAAAAGCAAAACTTTAACTTCTAAATAAATATTTTACATTTATTTATTGATACTTTTTTTTATTCATATTAATTTAATCCCCTTTTAATAGTTGGCATTCAAATCAAACACCTTAGTGAAATATAAAATAAAAAGCGAAGAAAAAATTCCGAAAATCACGTTTCTCGCTAAATGAATAAGAAAAACAAAAAGCAACCGATCTAAGATACACAAAGGCCGCCTAAAGGGTGGGGCGCAATGATGGCCGGCGGGCAAGATTGAACTCTAACCCACCCACAATGGACAGACAGACTTGCACTTTCTTTGGAGTCCTAATTTGGGACATGTGCTGTGATTTACACTATCTGGGGCACTCCGAATGTCCAGCGTATATAATACCTCGGCGGTTCATTCGAATCAAAACAAAACGTATTGTGCCTCGTTTGGAGTAACAACAATTCTAATTCTTAAGTGTGCTTTCCTGCAATACTTTACTGAAAACCATGCTTCACCAGGTGAGTTGATATTACCAATGGATATTTCTAACTGGATTATTATCGGATTATCGGATTTTGAACACCTTGTGGTTTGAGAGTAATGTGATGAAAACGGACTTTATTCATAAAGCTGTTATAGTAATTTTTTTTTAATAATAAAAAAGACGTTAAAGAATTTGGGAATTTATCAATAAGTAGGGTTATTTTTTCGATTACTATGAAATGGAAACGATTTTTTTAACATATTGGAATAAGAACTGTTATTATAGTAGGTGAATTGAATTTTTTTTAACTACCGTGAGGAGTTAATTTTACAAAACCTTAACTTGTTTGTAAATATTTAGTGAAAACGAATTATAGTTTAGGGTAAAAATGTTTTAAAAGAATCACAGCGTCTTGATACTAAATTTTAAGTATTTAAAAGTATTAGTTTGAAAAGCTGAAAAGTATTAAAATTTTAAATTTTTGAAATTAAAGTACTTCGAAAACAAAAAATTAAATAATAGAAATTAACTAGGTTCTAAAGTTTTAAATTTAAGTATTCAAAATCAGCAAAATTTGAAGTGACAAATATTGAAAAAGGTTTTTGAAGGAAAATTTTATATCAAAATAATTTTACCTTCTCATAAAAAGAATCTCAAATTTGCAGTGTGTTTTTAATTTGTAAGTCATTTTGAAATAGTAGTTTTAATGCTCGGTCTTAGTATTCTTGCTCTTCTTAGTAATCATTTTTGGTAATATCTACGGCGTGAAGTTTTTAAAATAATATTAAAACTCACATAAAATGATGTATGGTCAATAATTTAGAATTAGGCTGTAAAAACTTACGAAGGAACGAAGTGAGGGAAAACCATCACTGAAATTATTTTAAGTATTTAAAAATAATAGTGAGTTTTTAAGTTATGAGTTAAAATCTTTAGCAATGCGTTTTTATTGTTTTCCCATGTTTTCCTCTTTTATTTAAAAACAATGTTTTTTTTAAATTTTTTTTAATTTTTATTGATTTTGTATTTTATAATTCTTAAAACTACTTTGAGGCAAGGTGTGCTACGACGAACTTAATTTTGTAGTTTAATTCAATGAGTAATAAACTTTTGGTAAACAAACATGGTGGACAAAGTGTTGTAAAAATTGAAAAACGTGCCACGGTATTTTTTATTAAAACCTTATGAGCATTCAAGTAAACACTAAAGTAAATGTATTAATATTTGTACTTTCTATTTTACAATTGTATTTTAAAAACTAATTAAATTTCATAAATATTTCATGATTTTTATGTTTTTTTAAATTCTGGAATGTTTTAGCAATGAACGCTAAGTAATACTTGTACAAATCCATAGCAAGAGCATATTACAACATTATGTAAAGGAGATTTATTTTAAAGCGCCTTTTAAGTCATACCGTAGGAAGATGAACAAATGTTATTTGATTCATTAATTTTAAGTAATGTTTGAGAAAAATATACCAAGTTTTTCTATTACTAATAAATTGTTTTTGATAAAGAAAGGTTATGTATTTAAACTGTCGAAGAAAAGTAACTAATTTATAAAAATGTTTTTTTGATGTGAATTTTCTATAATTTTAATTTAACTATACACATTGTGCATGAAATATTGCAAAATAGTACCACCCAAATTATTCATAAATCCTATGTTCTTATTCTCTACTTGTTAAATACATTTAAATTCTACAGAAATAAGTTTTTCAGTGCTTTTAACTAACGATTTCATAATGCATTTGTTCTATTTTATTCCAAAGAGCACACAAAAAGCAGCCAAGCAATTTTAATTTATGCAATTTGTTGTTACGAAATTTTTACGTGAATTTTAAGGTAGGTTGTGTTAAACTTAGAAAAACAAATTCGTAAATAAGCAATAATAAAGAAAAAAGAAAATATTTATTTAGAAAATATTTTGCTCTGAGATGTGTTTAAATAATGTGAAAATTTTTTTAAACAAAAAATTTACCCATTCTTCACAACAAACTGGAAATTTACATTTGGAAAAAAAATCTGTTTTAATTCATACTGTCTTGTTTCCATTAGTTAATTTATTCCAATCTTTCCAATTTATGACGTGCAAAACTTGCACAATATGACGTGCAAAACTTTGAGTAATGAAAAAAGAATTCTACAAAATAATTGGCACATTTGCTTTCGTTTAATTTAACTATTTTATTAATATTGATTTGGGCAGTAGTTTTTTATTTTTGCTAAAAATAGTTACTATTTTAAAGGAGTAACTACTGGTTGCAGTAATTTACCTTCATAACATCTAAAAGCAAAACTGAAGTGTAAGAATTTAAAATAATGAATCAAATGAAGATGAAATATATCTATGAATGGATTATGTATATAAAAAAAGAAGAAACTTAGCTTCTGTAAAAGTTTGAAACTTTTTCAGTCTAAAATTTTTTTATAGTATAGATGCTTTATTGGAGTTGGATAATCTGTTAAAATACCGCTTAATAATCAATGTGAGCAGGTTAGCATTAAAAGCTTAGTTACAAAATAATCGTTTTTGTTTAACATAAAGCTTATTACCCTATTTTAACGCCATTTTTTTCATAACATCATCTTAACTATTTTTAACATTGCGCTTCAATTAAAAAGAATAAAAAATAAATGAGGATTTGTCTTTACTCTTTTGTACAATAAAAGTAATTTCATTGATCTAAGTATTAAAATGACAACCTTTATACTCCTTCGTGCTAATATCTACTGTAAATTTTTAAGAAAATAGAAATTTGTTGTTAACTTAAGCATTTTTTTTCAGAGAGAAATATATGAGCTGATCCTGGTGATCTTATCGCATCAATTTAAAAATCTCAAAACATAATAAGCAAAAAAAAAAGCTTTGAACTAAAAAATTAAAAAAAAGAAAGAAATTTAACAAGATAACAGAGAGATAAGGAAAATAATTACTTTTAATTTGAACCATTTTGAATAATTTAATTTTTTTCTCCATATTTGCATGATATTGTATAAAATATTCGTATGTAGTATTTAATAAGCTTAATTTCATTTCACAAAGTTATGTTATAAGGCATAGGCCATAAGATTGTATGTTGAATTAATCTGTATGGATTATTAACAACACTTTTGTTTCTCGATAAATGTTTCTAAAAAAACAGAATAAAAATGCGTCTCTAAATGCTTCAAAGTTGCGATCAACATTGCTACAATAGCCTAACCAAAAAGCCTCTCTGAATGTTTAATATATTTGATCAAAAATGCTTTGATAGTCTAATTTAAATGCCTAGCCTATACAATGTTTACAATTTAGATCAATATACATATTTAGACTATATACGTTTTACAATTTTGATCAACATTGCAACAGAAGCTTAATCAAAATTCCTGGCTGAATATTTCAAAATCGCGATACCCATTGCTACACCGTCCTAACCAAAAAGCCTAGCTGAATGTTTCATATTTTTGATCAAAATAGTCTAACTTATAATGCTGGTATAAATGATAAAACTAAACGTTTTATTATTTAGACCAACATATAATAATTATAATGCATTGTTGAATATTTCACAAATTTGATGAATATTGCAATAAGTAGCAATATTAAATTAAGTGAAGTATAGTTTTAATTAAATTAAATTTACAATAGATGAAGTAAAACAAATATAACTCGTAGCTAAAAGAGAGGCAAAATATCAAATAAATAGTTTTTTAGAGTTAAAATTAAGTGAACAATGGAACTTTTAATGGAATTTTAATTGAAATAAATTTACAATTGGATAAGTAAAACAAATATAACTCTTATTTCAAAAAGAGGCAAAATATCTAATAAGCTGTTTTTTTAATGTAAAAATCAAGTGAGCAATGGAACTTTCGAAGGAATTTTTCGATATCTGCTTTATTATAATTGAAAGATCAAACAGTTTCAAAAAATGCACACCTCGTTTTGTTTTTCTTTATTACTTATATGCAGGAAAAATATTTGTTGTTTCAGATAATTAAAAAAGAATATTTGTGGAAAAATTTAAGAAATTGGTGTAGCAACATTTCTTTCATTTAAAAGTGAAAAAATAATCCTAGTAAAAGAACAGTAATAAGTTTTATGTGTTTTACTATTCAACCCAACATTTGTTAAAGCATATCGAGTAAAATATTATGTGAAGTAATACATTTGAAAATGCTATCTTAAAGACTATTCATATAAATTTAAAATTATATGTTGTACAAAATTTAAGATTATTATGAAAGAACATTACCAGGATTATTTTAAGAGAGGCTTAACAAGTAAATTAACTGGGTGCATAAAAATTAAAGGCGTATATGTTTATTTACTTTTGATTTTACTTGCATGTTTCAAACTCCTATGTATTAAATAGGTATTAAAATTAACAAAATTAAATGAATTTATGGCTTTTACGTTATCTGTTACGGTAATACGGGTGAGAACATTCTTCAATTTTAATGAGCTAATAAAAAGTTTTAAAATGTAGCAGAAAATATACTACTAATATGTTTTAAAATGCCAGTAGGTTTATTTAAAGAAATATTTATTTTTACTAAAATGTAACTAGTAAACGAAAAACGCATTAAAATGTAGTTTTTTATATCAAAGACAATAAACGTTTTTAAAGTCAGGGTTTATCAATCAAAAACTATATACACCACAAAAAATCAACTCTTTATGCAGAACGCGTTTGATTTTTATTACAGTAAATTGAATGAAATTAAATAAAAAATTGCAAAGAACGCCGGAATTTGAAAAGCTATGTTTTAAGGGAATTTTCTTTTAAAATTTGCGAATTTCAAATTAAAAAACTATTCTATCAGTGAAGCATACACTATAGCTATATGTTATATAATTTTCAGTCTATATTTGTAAGGAATTTTTCGCGAATGTAGAAAAATTAATATTCTGGTGATTTTTTGTTAATAATTAATAAATTTCGTTGCTGAGTTTTTAAGAAAATAAAATTTTAAAATATATACAAAAGAAATTAAATATTCATGATCTAACTAAATTTTTTAAGTACTATATAATTGTTAAAGAAGATAACTCTGAAAAACATTTTCATCCTATTCGCGTGAAAGATGCTTTCACGAAGCAAGAAGATTTTCCATTTTATGTCATATATAAATAGATTATCATCAACAGGATCAAAAACATATATGATCTGTAATGTGAATAAAAGAAATCTTTATAAAGAAAAAGATTTATAAATTATTTTTATATCGATATATTTAATTTGCTCTGGAATGTTCAGACACTTTAACCCAGAACTACTGTCAGATTTTAGTGAAATTTCGTATTAACTTAAGTTGATACAATAAAAATAGCTCTACTGAACAGTCGCAATATACACTCATAAGATTGGGTAGCTCTCACAGGAGTAAGAAGGTATGAGACAGTGGTCAACGAATCTAACAAAAAAGGGGTTAATGTGTGGTATGACTCTATCTTACAGGTACAGGTATACAAGTCTTACACCAGCGTGATTTCACATTATAAATAGGGTAGGGTAGTTTCGATGTTTTTGTAGAAATTGTTTATTTTCCAGAAAATTTTTGATCCGATGGTCTCCATTTTGGCAGCGCGTTGTTGTTTATTATAATGAAATAAAAGTCAATTGCACCTCTGAGATGCAAAAGTAGGTTTCTAAGAAGTTGCCTTTAAGTCTAAAATCAGGCAAGTGCCTTTCTCAAAAACGTGGTGGGGAGGGCAGACGTTCAACAAAATACCATCAAACCTCGGCTGTCATCATGGTTGATTTCCTGGAAAATGAAGGACAAATAGTGGATTTCTGGTTTTCTCTGCATGAATGTTTAAACTAGGAATACGATACACTGAAATATCAGAAATTTTTTTTTAGAAGTTTGATGGTCTGGACAGACTTCTTGTTCAATGGTCTCCCACTTCTCTTTCTCCCTGCTTTTAAGAGAGTCATTTTGACTGGTTTGTCAGACGACTTTTAGGGGGTAAATCTGGAGGGGCAGGATTTAGAGAAAGATCTGGAACTAGATGAAAGGAACATGTTGAAGAAGACCTGAAGTTACTTAAAAACAGTGACCAACTGAAAAGAATGATACAATTCTTAAAGAAAGAGTTGTAGCAGCAGGATGATGATGATGATGATGAGGTGTAGGTATAATAGTTTAGAGTCATATTTTTGTTTCTCAACAGTGTAATTGGCCATAATATCCTTCTAATTGGCGACAACGCTTGTTCACATAGAACTCATTTGGTCGATGATTTTCGGGTAAGTGAAAATATTCACGAAAAGATTGGCTTGCCAGACTTTCTGGACACAACCGTATGAAGCATGTCCGATCCCTTTTTAGCGAACGATACTCGTAATGTCCTCTGTAATCCAAATAGAACTCGAAAACAGCTTTATAGAAACTTTAAAACTACTTTAATTCCAGTTTGGAGTCATGTTATAAGACCGTATAATTTATTCTTACGATGGTACAGATACTTGCGTTACATGTACCTTTTGAAACCTAAAGTTTTAAAAATTAAGATGATACATATGATATAAAAAGATATAAAATAAAAACTTTTGATTCCAAACTAGTAGTATTTTGGATGATTCATGTGATTCAAAATTTTTGTGAAAAATTTAGATTTTGAAATCAGTTTTTCTGATAATACAATGACGCTTGTACACTTAAAATTAAAGTTTTACACATTAATGGGAAACAAAAAGATAAAAAATAAAATTTTTTGACTCTAAACATTATTTTGGGTGACGTAATGTTTGATTTAAAATGTACAAAATATTCGCGGAAGAGGTATATTTTGCAATAATTTTTTAGATCACAGTTTTCTATAATTTCTTAAAAAAATCTAATTTTTATTTATTCTTACAATGGATAAGATAAATAGATAAGATGATGTATTGCATAAGATGATACAAAGAGAGAAAAAATAAAGCATAAAATTTTTATTATTTGAAACTACTAGCAGTGGGAAGGAAATGAGGAATTTCTTTTTAAAAGTGAAACATAATTCTAAAAATTTAAATAAATTTGATTTGAAGCGTTTAAAATATATAAATATATTTTCAGAGAAATGGGATCATAAGAAATTAAAGGTAATAATAATTTTATTTTTATAAAACACTGAAGCATACAATTTAAATCCTCTTTTTAGTGAGCAGTTTTAAAGTTTAATAACATTGGCTTAAAGAAGAAAAAAAATGCATATTTCTAGATTCTATTTAGAGCCTCATAGAATAGATTTCAGTCTTTAAAGACCTTTTTTTATTTAAGAAGCCATACATTCTGATTGAAATAATAATTTATGACAATAAATACATATTCAGCATTCATATTTAGTTATGTTTCGATTTTATTTGAATCTTGTATAACAATTTTTAATAAAAAAAACATTTTGTTACTTCAGAAATCATATACAATAATAGCAACATCGATTTCCGACAAAAAAATACGAATATTTCTTTATTCGATTTGAGTCCCATTAGGCATTTAGACACTTAGGAAATCATTCATAAAATTTTTATGATTAATTATCCCATACATTGAAATAAAAATTAGACAAGAAACTGCGCACACTTCCAAAACAATAATTCAGGATGTTTTCTTTGTCTACATGCAGCTTAGACGAATTAAAAAAATATATATATGTGAAGATTAAGACATATCTCCTCTAATTTTGCAATCATCAACCGCCCACAATTCAAATTAGACGCAGTCGGCAATATTGTAGGCACAAATATTTATGTAAATAATGCAGGGAATCGACCTACTAAGCTAAGCCGTTAAGTACCCCCCATAAATTTAAACACGCGAACACTTATTCTAAGTTTAATACTTCCGCCATGTTGTAACGGGCTACAAAACTAACAGCTACACGCTATGTGACGTGTTGCGCACTTTCGGTGGAGTTCGATAACCTTGCGCAATTAAGTGACGCAACACCGATTGCAGGGTATTAGTGGCACGCTTCTGGCGCAATTAGCATCAGTGAGACAATGAAATACATACTTGAAGATCTTAGAACAATGAGAAATAATACAGGAAAGGTAAAACTACTTTCGAATTTAGCTTTTTTACTTTCAAAAGATATTCACAATATCCTCCCAAAGAAAGATCTATCGAAGATTGATAAAGATTGTAGCAACTTGGAATTTCATTTCTAGAAAAAGTACGATTAATAAAGAGAGCCCAAACCTAGTTTAAATATCAAAAGATGTGAAAAAAAGAGTCCTGAAACTGTCTCCGAACAATAGATGCTGGCAATTAGAGCAAGATCTTAAACGAGACCGTTATCAGGTAACTTCATCTGTAACTGAAGATTCATAAACTTCCTGGCCAAATGTATTCTGCTTAAATAGAGTTGCCATTGATAAGAATTGAAAAGTTTTAATTATTCTACTGTTTGCTGCTCATTACTGGAGCCATCGACTTTCAATAAATTGCGTTCGGCGAGTTTGTTTTTTAGAACGATTAAAATGTGTGAGAAAGTTTATACCATTGTTCGATTATTCTTTGTTGCATTAATGAGGGATACTTCCGGTCGAACCGAAAGCATTATCTGCCATCTAACTATAATATCGAGGCCTCTAAATGAACTCTTAAATCTTTTTGTACCGTTTTCTTATGATGCAATTATAGTAGGTGATACTTAAATCATTTCACTTTTGATAAAATTGATGTGACCTTATTTTGTTACTTCGAACTCATTTCGCGATTGTTGAAGAATTAATCATAAAATTCATTTTTTGATTTATGATTTCCACTAATAAATGTTTTTATTTTCTTACAGATTAAATGAGAATTATATCTAAGATAATTTTTATCTGAAAGAATGAAAAATAAAAATTTGCTTGTCTGAAGAATAAGCTACGCTCTACATTTTAGCACGTTTGTTAAAATAAAAAAAATAAAAACTGAAGGTTGATTAATTAAATTAAATTTATTAAGCGTGACCTTACAGTGTTTTCAAAGTTTTCCATAAATTTAATTTTTTTACTTTTTACAACATCTTTTAAGGCGAATTTATTATTTTTAACTACATGCTAAGGAAAATTAAAATAAAATATATTCGAATGTACAAGAACATGGTGAAATGTACGGCATTTCTGGCTCTACGGGAGCACCAAAACATTAGTAATTTTTACCGAAACACTTTGGTAAGTGATTTTGGTAAAATTAACAATAAAATATGATCTTATAGATATGATAAAAATTTCAAAAATGGTAAAATTTTGTTATTTTATCATGATAACCTTAGACCAGACATAAAAACCATTTATTCGTTGAAATTTACTATTCAACTTTGTATTTTTTACTGAATGTGTGGTAATTACAATAATTTTGAAAACTAAAATTGTCGGTAAACCGTTACCATATGAATGGAAAAAATTTCAGAATGAATGATTTAAATACTGTATATTTTGGTTTTTATTGCCGAATTAGGGTAGTTTTTTTAAACCAGAAATATCTTTACCATGCAGTACGGTAACATCACCATAATTTGTTTCGCTTGCTCTATTTACTCTATTTCAACCCTCTATTGAAATTTATAAAATAAAACCAAAATTTTATTGTAACTCTATTTTTGTCAGATACTTAAAAAAACAACAACACTCCAAGTAATGTAACTTGTAAAATAGTTTTAGTTTTAATTAATTTTTGAAATATTTTAGTTTGTAATTTATAATTTTCTTTCCTTTTAGGTTATCATTGCTGTTTTAGGCTTGACCTTAGTTTCAGCTGACCCATATGGTTATGACCATCATACTCCATCTTATGGATACAAACCATCTTACTCTCTTCCAGAGCCTGTATATGAAGTCCACGTATGTATTATGTCTCAGTTTTTTCAATCTATTAAGATAATATACGCAATTCATAAAGAAATAAAATAATTTTATAATTACGCAAAAAATCATTGTGTTATCTGATTTAAAAAATAATGTGCCTATAATTATGATAACTAATTATGAAAGACATTATATTCGAAAAATGCTTACGCGGAGAGAAAAAGTATGGTCAAAACTACCAGAATAAGGTAAATGTTTCCAGTTTCCCAGCTCTATGGGAAGACCGAAGCACTTTGGCACTGAATTTGGTAAAGTTAACAATAAAATATGGGCTTATAGTATGTGACTAAATTTGGGAAATTTGGTAAAATTTGGTAATTTTATCATGATACTTCAGAGGAGATCAAACATTTATTCCGTTAAATTTTTCTTCAGTTTTGCATTTTCTACTAAATGTGTGGTAATAAAAACTAGAATAATAAAAACCAGGATTTCCGGAAAACATTTACCATATAAAAATTACCAAATTACCAAATAAATGGTTCAAATACCATACATTTTGGTTTTATTAACCAGGATTATGCTTTTATTTTACCAGACATGTCATTATCATATAGTACTGTAAATATACCTTTCTTTTCTTTTTGTAGCTAAAATGAAACCTTCTTTAATCTATGAAAAATCGTTTTAAAACTGTATACAAAAATGTTTAAAAATTTATAATAAATTTGAATTCTTCATAAATTTGAATTCATTAAATTAAGATAATATTTTGGTTTAATGTTTCATCAATGATAGTTCTCTCTTTATATTGTTTTAAAACTTCCTTCATAGTTGTATCTACAATATGCTTTATCCTTTTTCCATGGAAATTTGTATTTAGTTCAGCATATTGGGATATTTCTAAGTTATTATTTCGAACCAAATTTTCATTACAGAATTTCAAAATGTCTTTAGCAATATATTTTCAAAAACTCGCGAAAAACTTTGATAGGAAGTGTACAACACTGTTAAAACTTAAGGAGCATATTGCCCCAAATTTCCTTTCAAATTTGGTACAACTTTATTATGGTACCATATTGGGCCATGTTATAGCAGAATATGGCTCAATATTCTACGATATGGAAGAGTTTTCTTTTAAACTGGATTCCCCTATTTTAGGGTTCAACTTAAGCAGGAATGTAGTACTTTCAAGCAAGTTATTAATGTTTCATTGACTTACATATTATTGAAGTTAAAAATATTGATATTATGGTACTATGTGCTCAATTAATCACGTCTAATTACACTGAACTTTATTGATGCATTTGTTTTGCTTACAGGAAAAACCCCAACCCTACAGTTTTGGCTATGAAACCAAAGATGCTTATGGCAACAAACAATTCCGTCAAGAAGACAGCGATGCTAGCGGAGCTAAAAAGGGATCATACGGATACACTGATGCCCATGGTATATACAGAACCGTAGAATACGTTGCTGATAAACACGGTTTCAGAGCATGGATCAAGACAAACGAACCAGGAACCGCCAACCAAAACCCAGCTGATGTTGATGTCAACGCAGTTGAATCGCCAGTTGTTCACCATGCTCCAGCTTACAGTGCTCCAGTTCACTACACAGCTCCCGCTCATTACGATAGCTACGGATCTGCCCCAGTTGTTTACAAGACCCCCGTTGTTTACAAAGCTCCAGTTGCCTACAAAGCCCCAGTTGCCTACAAAGCTCCTGAACCAGTTTACAAAGCACCAGTTGTATACAAGGCTCCAGTAGCATACAAAGCTCCAGTTGCTTACAAAGTTTCTCACAAAACACCAGTCTATGCTCCAAGCTCACCAAAAGTATACAAGATCCCAGCTTACGGATACAAACCACATTACCGCAAGTATGATGATGTCTATTAAATGAAGTGAAGGACTAAGTTTTGTTTTCAAACCTCGATTGTGATGCATGGTTTTGTACAATAATATTGTCTACGGTGATCTTAACTTTTTTTTAAGATCACTTGTAGTTGCAATTGTTATCTAGTATGTATGAGATATTTTACGTTTTTTTTATCACTATGTGATGGCTATTTTGGATTTTCAAAGCGTTTTCTATTTAATAAAAGACATCGAAAAGTAATTTTATAAAAAGCTAAAACATGACTTAAATTTAAAAGGAATGTTTTATGCATTTAAATTTCGAAACCTATAATTTGTTTCCTCCAAAGGATTAGGTAAAAAAATATTTTAACTGTAACAAAAACGTAACCGCAATACAAAAGTAACTGTATCTTTAAATGTAACTGTTTCTAAGCTATGCATCTGTAACATGTGCCAAGTTTTCTATTTGGTTTTGGTGTATATAATGTTTCTCGGCTTGGGCTTAGTTTTCCAATATTCTTTTATTTGATTTTTAGTGATATAAAACGCATTGAAACTTTTTTTTTTAAATTTTGGTTCTTATTACTTAGAGTTAAGTCATGAGATACTTTAATTATCTGATTCAACATGCCAGTGGCGAATGCTTTTCACTTATTCAACTCTTCATCCTTTATTTATTCTCTTTTCTCATTTTGTAATAATTCTTACCCTCGTTTTTGTTGTTCTTTTTATGTTTGTACAGTGTTTTATGGTAAAACTGATGTATAAGTGATTTTATGCAAGCAATTTTTATTTTATGGTGTACAAGTGTACTGTGATTTTAGGGACTCTTCTTCTGTTTATATGTGTAATATATATTTTCAGAGAAAGCAAAATAAAATATTATTTTAAAAAATCTGAAGTGAGATTTTGTCCTGATAAAACATAATGAATTTATGCTTGCATTGGAAATTAAACAAGGCTTCCATACTTTGATTCCAATTCAAATTTTAATCAGAGGAAAAAATATTAACAAGGCTTATTAAACAAGGCTTTTTTTTAATGAGTTAACATTGCAATTTCCTCCGCAAACACTTTTTAAATTCTTAGTTAATTTTTGGTTACGTAAGATTCAGCGGAATTTTTTTTGTCGAAAATAACCTTTATTAAATCTTAATTTCATTTTCGGTAAGCAGGGATCTAAAATTTTAAAACTAAAACAAACTTTTAATCTTCAAAAATTTCTTTTTTGTTTTTAAAAATAACGGCAAATTTGAGAGTAAAAAAAACTTGTCAACTGAATTGTAATTGTAAAGACTAAATTGTTCATGCCACGCGCAGAGTTCTGCTATGAATCACTGTAAAAAAGCTTGGCCCGCAATTTTTGGTATGGAGGTAAACTAAATACATTTTTAAGTACAAAATTGTGGTTATTGTGTAAAAAAGTATATAAAATTAATAGAATGACAATTATTTGAAAGATTAAATGTAAATATGTTACGAAAAAGTTATTGTTTTTTTCAACAAAATTTTTTCTCAATGAAGCCATAAATTGATTCTAATACGCATGAAAATGCTTGTTGTCAGTAAATAAACAAGCATAAAATGGATTAATAAATAAACAAAACTATAACAGTGAAAAGGTAAATATAAAAACGTGACCAGTTTTTCTCAACACCAAAAACGATGGCAACCAAACAACAAATTTTTTTTACAGTGATTGCATTGCATGGATATCAAAATAATATTTTTTCTAGATTAATTATATGGTTGATTACCTGGGAACTGAAATCTTTTAAAAAATTTCAGATATACATTGATAGAACTATATTTATTGTTCAATATTTATTTTTTAATGAAACGTTCTAAACATTTTTACTTAAAACGCGAGAAAAATAATAAATTTAGACTTAGTGCTTAGCTTTTGGCTCAAAACATGCCTGACATCATGCAAACATAAATTTGATGACTTTGAAAATAAAATTAGAGTTTGAAATTTTTATTACAACAATATTTTTTAAAGATTTTCTGGATTTATCGCATTCAGTACATATTTTAAGTACTCTTGTTAAAAAGAGATGAAATATATATAAATTAAATATGCATACTAAAAGTTTTTAATTAATTTTAAAAAAAGTAATCAAAAATTGATGAATAATTGAAAATATGACGAAAATGTTTAACCTCCGAAGAAAAAATAAATTTGCAATAAATATACGTACTGAAAGCCATAAATTTATTTAAAAAAAAGCATTCAAAGCTAGACGAATCATGAACGAGAACGGCGAAAATGCTTAATTGCCAGAGGAAACTAAGAGGAAGTAAAAGGTAATAATAAGAAAACATCTAAAACTTTCATCAGGGAATCAAGTTGATTCTGATATTTTTCCTGTTTTCCTTCATAGAGATTCGCCAGTTTCGATTAAGTTTATATTTCTTTCTTACTGTATAAGTTTGTGACATCTAACGCATAAAAATTCGAATGCTTAAACAAATGTTTATCTTAAAATGCTTTTTATTTGCTTCTTCAACACTAAGAAATAAAAAGAATAAATTAAGTTCCTCGAAAGTTTAGATCTCAAAACTTAAGATGAAAAATCATATCAATAACCTAGCAGATGTAAAAGAGAAATTGAAATAATGGTTATTAAATTTTCTAGGCTACAAAATGCTAGATTTTATTGTTTCCTCAATTGTGTTTTTATTACCAACTAAATTGCTGCTATATATTTTTATTGCCCATTATTAATTTTCTTTATTATATTTTATCAAAAATAATATTTGATATATTTTTCATAGCAATCTTCAAGATGTTATACAGAGAAAATTGATACGACAAATATACTAAGCTTATTAAGACGTTTTTGTATTGTCATTTGTAAGATTTCGTGATTGTTTTTGCGCAATACATTTAAAAATAATACTCTATTGACCTGATTAACTTCTACTAAAGATAGTAATTTTTTGTTGCAAATCGTAAATTTTCATACAAAAGCTCATAGCTGTGAGTCATATATTAGCTGATTTAGTTTCTAAGAACTTATTTTTTCTCATTCTCATTTTAAAGTTATGCACTTGAAATTTAGTTATTTCAATGCTTTTATAGGATTGGTTATATCTTTGGTTATAAAAACTTCCATATGCAAATGGCTAAAGGCCTATAATCTTAACCATTTTAAATTAAATTTCAGATAGTATGACTTGAAGGTATATATATACTCGGTATCATGATGAATTATAACAATGGAGCAATCACGGTTGCAGTTACAGTGAACTTCAGATTTTAGTAAACTAGAATTTTCCCCACGTTTTTTTTCCATCCGTAAGTGATCCTCATTTTAAAAAACATAAAATTGAATTGGATACTCATTTTATCATGTAAAACAGTGACAATAGTTTAGTATGAAGCAGCATAAAATTCATTTTACTTTTTTTTGTCTTTCCTGCGTTCATCAGAGTGCATTTAGAAGAACTGAATCGTTAACACGACAAAAACATAATAATCTTTTCTTCATCTTTTCCCAGAGCCACCGTTTCTCATGATACAAATATTATTCATACTCCATTTTGTATTTTTTACTTTAAATTAATGTGAGGATCCCGGTTTTCCTCATTGGAATGCGAATCCTCAATCCTCTGAGTCACCGCGACTCAAGCTCCCTTGATTGATAAAAAAAAATCAAGCTGCATGTTAAGTGCCAGCTCAGAAAAATCCATAACAAGGCTAAAGAGTGACATATATAGTTTGGCATCACTTTTTAAAAAAAATGAATATAAAATAGTAATATGTTTAGTATTTATTCTCAAGAACTGGTACCACAGATAAATATTGAGTTTCTTTTTATTCGAGAAGCTCTGGGTTCAACAGCTAGAACAGTTGAGAAATAAAATAGCATTCAAATTTCTAAAAATTTCCGGGTAATTTGCTTTGAAAAATTTGTTATTCAACAAAGAATCTGAATGTCTCTTATACAATTTGAAATTGATATTTAAGATTGAAAACAGATAACGAGTATGAGAACCTGACATTGCAAATCATACTTGTTTACAATTTGTTTTAATTTTATTGTTATTTTATGAAATGACACATATACATTTCTTTAAAAAATAATTTTGCACTAAGAAATTGTAAGCCACGTTTAACTTGAAAGCTTATATTAGCACATCTGTATTAAAAATAATGAACATAGATTATAATGCCGTTTATTGTTCTGAGCTGAAAGTTTCTGAGTTATTTCTAAAATATAAAAAAAATTATAGCTCCAGAGAGCTTTACATATTTCAGTTTTTAAAAAAATATAATTTTGAGCTTTTTACCAGTTTTCAAATAATGGTTTGAGTCATTATAAATTTCAGTTCACTATAGTGACGTCATAAAGAAGTACTTTTTTTAAATTTAAGTATTGCAAATGCAATATAAAAATAAGTATTTCAAAAAAGTATAATTTTTAATTGTAACGGGACAATGAATTTAAGGATACTTATAATAGGACGTATGTAAAAAATATATTATTATTATTATGTTTAAAATTTGTTAAAAGGATTGAATAGGTAATTTTTTAACGCCATTTAAATATTCGTAAATAATTATGTATGTTTAAAGGGGTGTTCTCAGGAATCCTTTCACCAAAAACTACAATTTTAGTTTCTTAAAATCGAAGCAAAACTTTATTTTTAAACTATACTGTTTTGTTGAATAAATAATTCTTTTGTCTTTAAAACGCAGTGCACTTTAAAACGCAGTATTTAAAAACTTTTCAAACTATTTAAAAACTCCTCAGTTAGGTCAGTAGAGAAAGGAGAACAAACTTGAGAAATATTGAACGATTCTTAGAAATCAAACTTTTTGTCAGAGTGGTCAAACGTATATTGGACAAACTAAACGCATTTTTAAATTTCGTCTAAAGGAACATGAAAGATATGTCCCAAAATCAAGATATTAAACGTCCTTCATAGTTGGAATTCTAATCCTAGATTTGAAATTTATTCTCGTATAATCATTCAAAAATGCTTTTCATCTACCAAGCTCGATTTTCGGGAATCATTGCATATTTTGAAAGCTTTTAATAATTTAGTTCAGGATAATTTTTTCGCATTAATATTTTTATTATTATTATTAAAAATATTGTACTAATATTATTATATTATCTTTTTAATATTATATTATTATTATTATATTGTTTTTTAAAAATATTATACTATTATTATTAATAATTATAATAATAATACTATTATTTCTATTATTCTAATCCAATAATTTGCACTTCCTCTAAACTTCCTCATGCCTCGTTATTGAAGCCTTTATTTTATTATCTTGTTCAAACTTTTTCCTTTGACCCTACTATTTAAGTAAGTTTGCACACGTTTGTCTCTTTTCTCTTCTACTGTCATCTGGTGTTGAGACATTGAAGAAAGTGCCAATTCATAGAACTGAAACTATATGTCCATTTCTGTACTTTATTCATGTTGCTTTTTGTTTTAGTTAATATAAGCACTATTTCTAAAATCTGTTAGTGAAACATCATAAAACTCACGACAAAACTTTTTTGTTGCAATGCATAAATATATTTATTCAACCAATCAAGTTACACACCCTTCACATTTAAAAATATATACAATATAATCACATATAAAAATTGGTACCGAGGTTAAGTTGATGAAAATGATACAGATTAAATCTATCACCCATAAAAAATGAATCATGAAATATATAGTACATTATTTATAAAACTCTGCATTAAAAAGCTTTCGAATGCTTGACCAGTACAAAATTTGTGCAAAACTTGCATATAATGCAAATCAAGATATTGATGACAAAACCCGTCATAATAACATAACATCCGATATGTTGAACGTCTCAGTGTGTGATAAAATCTAGATTTTCTAAACATATAGCATAATTATTGCCTCAAATCCCATATTTCATCAGGTATCTCAACTGATTCCACTTCTAACCTTTCAAGTGGAGGACTTGGAGCTGAAAATCTATTCACGGAGGGTCTTAATCTTTTACCAAAAGCCGGCCTTTGTCTTTGCAGACGTTCAGACCTAACTGGTTGTTGTTGTTCTGGACCTTCTACTTCAGTAACTTGTTCGCCACTGGGCTCTTCTGGGGCGGCTTCAGTAACTGTTTCTGCATCGTCTGTGGGTGGATCCTCAATAGGTGGATCAACAGGTTTTTCTTCTGCAGGAGGTGCTTCTGTTGGTGGAGGTAAAGGATATTTATATCCTGGTGAAGGAGTGTAGGTGGGATACTTTGGTGGTGCAGGATACTTCGGTGCAGGTGGTGGATAGCTTGGAGTGTACTTTGGCTTGTAGCTTTTTGGTGGAGGGGGAGGATAACTTGGTTCTGGGTATTTTGGCTTGTAGCTTTTTGGTGGAGGGGGAGGATAACTTGGCTCTGGGTATTTTGGCTTGTAGCTTTTTGGTGGAGGGGGAGGATAACTTGGTTCTGGGTATTTTGGGTTGTAACTTTTTGGATGATCGGGATAAGTAGCAGGGGGTGGGTATTTTGGAGGTGGAGGATAGCTAGGTTTATCTGGTTTTGGAGGCGAAGGATATTTCGGGGCAGGAGGTGGATAGCTAGGATACTTAGGTTGAGGATATTTTGGAGCAGGATATTTAGGTGGAGAATAAGGGGGAGGTGAAGGGTAATCAGGTTGTGGATAATACGCTGGTGCAGGGTATTTTGGCTCTGGGTAGGTTGGAGGTGGGTACTTTGGTTGAGGATAGGCTGGATACTTTGGTTGAGGATAAGATGGATACTTTGGTTGAGGATATGCTGGATACTTTGGCTGAGGATAAGCTGGATACTTCGGCTGAGGATACGCTGGATACTTTGGTTTTGGATAAGCTGGTGGTGGATATTTTGATTGAGGATAAGCTGGTGGTGGATATTTTGGTTGGGGATAAGGACTAGAATATTTAGGGTAGCTGGGTGGGTAACTATAAGAATAAGAAGTTTTTGTCGGTTCTGGATACTTATACTGAGGAGGTGAGGGATAAGATGGATATGAAGGCGAATATGCAGGAGGTGGATAAGCAGGATAAGTTTTCGGAGGAGGCTTGTAAGGAGGTGGGTCCAATGCTGTTATTTCTACGCTGGCTGGATTCTGATTAGCAGTACCAGGCTCATTTGTTTTAATTTTCGCTCTAAACCCTGCGTTATCGGCAACATAATAGACAGTACGATAGACGCCATCGGCATTCCAGTAACCATATGATCCTTTTACAGATCCATCGTAAGGATCAGAAGACTCGTAACGATTTTGAGAGTTACCATAGCCATCATCCGTGTTGTATCCAAATGAATAAGGTTTCTGAAAAAAAAAATAAAAATTATAATTAAGAACTGCAAGGTTATCAAAAAATTTTTTAAAATGATATTTAGACTNGGTGGGTCCAATGCTGTTATTTCTACGCTGGCTGGATTCTGATTAGCAGTACCAGGCTCATTTGTTTTAATTTTCGCTCTAAACCCTGCGTTATCGGCAACATAATAGACAGTACGATAGACGCCATCGGCATTCCAGTAACCATATGATCCTTTTACAGATCCATCGTAAGGATCAGAAGACTCGTAACGATTTTGTGAGTTACCATAGCCATCATCCGTGTTGTATCCAAATGAATAAGGTTTCTGAAAGAAAAAAAAATTATAATTAGGAACTGCAGGGTTATCAAATTTTTTTTTAAAACGATATTTAGACTAAAACTCTTTAATACGAAGGAATTATTTTTCAGTTTAAAAAATATATTAATATCTTAAGCTTGTATTGCCATGATAGGAAATACATTTGCAAATAAATATACATGCGGATATATTTTAAGAAATAAAATGTTTCTCTAACAATTTTTTCCCGTATTTCATTGAAGTATTGAGAGAGAATTTATCCAAAAAGGTAATATTTTTTTGCAATGATCTGAATGTTTTTAATGGATAATCTATGGAATTTTAAATACATTCAATAATGGAGTGAAGAAACTAAAATACAGCAATTTTTATTTCGAATAATACAAAAAAATTTTCCTGTATTTTTTATTTCCTGAAATAAATTTTCATTCTCAATTTTTTAGTCGTTACTGATTAATCGAAAGATATGCAAAAAAGGCTAATAAATGCCCTCACCTAAAAAAATACATTCTACTAATTAATTCTTAATTGTCTACATTTATCTTGTAAATCGCAATCTAAAAATGATTTATAAGTGCAATAAACAGTTATTGCCAGTTAAAGTGAGTTATCTTTTATGAGAAAAAATATGACGAAATCTAAATGACACTGTTTAATTAAATCAAATTGTATTAAAACATTTATATTGCAAGTTTAACTGCTTTTGCAAATCATTGAGAAAGGCTTAGAACTTTTTGCAAGGAATTAAGTAAAGAAATTAGTGAATTTTATTTAGTAAACAGAAATTTTTCATATTGTAAAATGAAAGTTTTTGCTGCTTTAAAAAGTATATGATTCCTTGCTAAGTTTCAGAAAATTGTGGTATGTTATATAACAATCTACAACACAGAAATCTTACAAAGTATTCTATAATTTTGATAACATACATATTTAATGTTATTATTACATGATACTAATGTTTACTTGATAAATATTTTTTGATGTCGGAACTAAATTGACTTAAAACTTCTTTAAGCTCGTAATACTTATTAAAATAAATGTAATCTTATAGTAAACGTTTTTATTAGATAATATTTTTACTGTTTATATCTTATTGTTTTCTTATTTCAACTATTTAATTTAAGTTGTATTAATTTTTTTAAAATTAATTTCTAATTTTATATTATTAATCTGATGAACAAGTTCAACAAAAAATCTACAAAAACAATACGTGTTACAATGAGAAAATACAATTATTTTTTGAAACAAAGTGCAATGATTGCAAATTTTTATATAAGAAATAAATTTATAGTTCTAGAATTCATGGTAATATAATAAGTTTTCAAAATTGATACGGAATATACAATTATGAGATTTTAATTTTGCTGACGATAAATTAAATTTTTAAATTATCTCAGTAAAATCTAATAGCATATTTTACTTATTAAAGCATTACATTAAAACTAAATAAAATGCCTTCCTGATTTTTTTTTGCTGAATAGTGTTTTTTTAAGTTAAATTGAAATTGATATTAGATTTAAGATTTCATCTATACAATAAGTAAATATCAGTCATGTATATAATTTTTAGGAATCAAAAGGTTATAAAAGGGTTTGAAAACTTGTCGTTATTGAGTCTCGTAACATCTAGTTATAGTATATTACATCAATTTTTATTCATAGAATGGTTTTCCTTGCTTCTGTAAACTATGATTCAAGCTAACAATTGCTAGAATTCCAAACATTTAAGGAGTACAAAGAAATGTACAAAGAAAAAAAGCAAAATCTAGTTTTTTTATTTTTAAATAATTTATAAGTTTGTGCACTTTTACGAACATTTTTGTTATAATTATATTTAGAAATGAATAGAATCTAGCATTTTTTTCCCATTTGGTTGAATATAAAAAATCATTTTTTCCAATTTTTAAGATAAAACTTTTTTTTTACATCCACATATTTCATAGTCGTGGACTGAAGGACTTCCTATTTCATGTGATTTTGCTAAAAATTTAACAACATATTTTTTACAACTTTTTCGCTCGACTTAACTGAAACCTTAACATTATTGATTTTACGAATATTGAATTTGACCACTTCAACTTAAAATCTAAGTACACATATTTTATTAATTGTTAAAACGCAAACTAGAACTGATTAAAAACACAACTGAAATATTAAACCACGAACTAGAATAAATTAAAACACAATTCTGTTAGAAAAAACTACCAATACTAGCTTAAAAACTCATCAACTTTTTAATAATCTTAAACATAGCAGTTTTACCAAATAATAAACATCAAACTCAAGAACATATCAAAACTGAAAAAACGTCGGTGGCGTAACTAGATCACTTAAAAAATACAACAATAACGAAGGCGCAACTAGATCACATATCGTTTTGTAATTTATTATCGTTTTCAAATTCCAGGAAAATAAATGATCTAGTTCATCGCTTTTAACACTAATGCCGTATATTTATACTACAAACATTGCTATAAGGATTTTTTCGATTTCATTTATAGTATTTGATTAAATATGTCTTAAATCTATACATGAAGCATTCTTGATCGTCATGTATTCTGCCATTTTTTAAGAATAGGGACCGATGGGGTAAAGTGGGTATAAAATCAAGCTTTTTATTAAAAAAGGCTTTAAAACCAGACCATTAAATTTATTTTACTGAAAGTTTTGAAACATTTTACATACATTGGATTCATGAAGATTAAATATGAGGTATAACTTATCTATTTTGTTTGATTGTTTTCTTACCGTAATGCATTCAAAAGAACATGATTCGATATACCCACTTCTTAAATTAATCTATAATTCACTAATAAACATATCCAAATATTGTTTTAGAAATGAAAATGCTCTTAAACAAATGTGTCATTATTATATTTAAAATAATATATTGCAAAAAAATATTTTCTTCATATTATTAAATTAAGGAGTTACTGTTTATGGTTATCAAAATGTTAGATTTCACTTCGAATTCAGCATATTTTACTGAGTTTTACAGAATTTCATCGGAAAGTAAGAAAAGTGTAATAGCTTTTGGTTTATTTGAAAGTATAAAAATTAATATCTATAGTGTTAGCTTAAAGCGTTTTTACTATTTATATAAGACATGTATTATTTTGAATTTAGCTACTTTATGGAAATAGTTTTGTTTTTCACGAAAAAACTGTCATATGAATGCAAAAACTTGCCTGAAAAGTCGTCTATATCTATAAATACACCAGTTGAGTTATACAATTATACTATTTTGGTAATTTCTTTAATTGTATAATATGTTAGTTATATTGGTTATTCTTCTCTTTAAAAATTAAATTTAAAAAAATTTTGTTTTCAGAGTTAAAATTACTATGTATGAAAATAATCAAATGAATAAATAATTTTTAATAGGAGCATTAGATGCCTTCTACGGAACAGACTTTCTTTCAGACAGAGCATACTTTTTACAGAACAGAAGATAACGCAGAAATAAAACAATATTTCTTTCATGCAACACATAGCTAAGCCTACTAATATACGTACTTTTTCCCACTTCAGAAAACAATTCATAATAAATAGAATTTTAAAATTTATTCTTAAATTTCTATGTAGATCTATTATTTAGATGTCCCTCTACCTGTTTAAACTAAAATTATTAACAGTTTTTAATGATATTGGAAGAAAGTTCCGCAACAGCTTAAACTGCATAAACATATAGTTTGTAAATCTTAAATTTTTTTATCAGTTTATAAAACTAAATTAAAAATGCTTGCAGCAATCCCAGCAAATGTCTCTAAAAATATTAAAATTATTTCAACCTAAAAGATGAAAATATAATTTTTTTAACATGTATCCAATTTAGCTAACCTTACCCTACTGAAAAAAGTACTACTTTACCTCAAAAATTGCATTAATAATAAACAAGCTGTTAAATTTTCGTTAAAGACTAACAATTTTTATTTCGGTTTTTAATAATGCTTAAAATCAATTTATTCTTTTCAAATAAAAATGTTAATTTGATGGGGAAAATGGAAACATACTTACTTTTGGGTACTTAGGATAGTTTTTATCTGCTTTTATGTAGATGCTATTCCAAAATATCACAGATAGTAGAGAGAAAAATAAACAAGTCTGCAAAACAAAAATTTAATAAAATTAAGGCTTAAATTTTTGTGACAAAAAGTATGTAACCCATAATAATGTAAACATAAACAAAATCTGTATTAGAAATTAAAAATTTATTAATTAGGTCAAAATTAAAATTGTAAACATTAAATCTCCTGATGGTACTAATATACATTCAATAAAAAGATTTTTGTGTCTCTAAACGTTTCAGAGAAGTCAGATATTTCATTCCAGCTGAGGTTTGGACTAATTACTAATTTATTTTCAAAAATCTTTTTTAAAATTTTTTTACTGTTTGACAACAGTAGAAAAGAAATACTTAAGTTAAAAATTTTATTTTAAATTTTTTAAAGTTTTCAAATATCATCGTTAAAATATTTTCAAAGGAGAAACGGAGTTAAAACTATCCATTTCAGTAGTGAGATAAGATACATCAAATTTGGTATTGATTTTCCTCGTTTATGCGTAATATAAACAATATAAATGCTAAATTTCAATACATAAATTATTTAAATTCAATCAAAGTAAAATAATATATTTTAAATTTTAAAAAAAAACAAACATTTAAAGTAGCTAATGGCTTCAGAAAAATCAAAAATGAGAATAAAATAAACATTAAATTCATATTTTGTATTTTAGCATAATGTTAAATAAAAAAATTGCTTAATGTTAAAATCACAATTTATGCTTATTTTGAAACATTTAAAGGAATAATCGAGTTTCGAAACTTACATTAAATATTAATCTAGTAAGTTTATTTGTGTTAGATGATTTTTTAGAGGAAATTGAAGAAATAAAATCTACATGAAACACGCTACAAAAAATATTAACAGTGGAAAAGTTTTAAAATAAATTATTTAAATTAAATAATTTTTACACAAAAAATTATTGAAGAATAGAATACTTATTAAAATCACAATTTATGCTTATTTTGAACTATTTATAGTGAATAATCGTGTTACTGAAATATGCATTACATATTACTTCAGTAAGTTTAATTGTATCAGAGGTTATTAAATTAAAATGAAGAAATAAAATGTACATAAAACACGCTTCAAATAACTAAATAAAAGATAAAAAAAGTTTTAAATTCTTGATCTATATAAAAAAACCGAATAATTTAAATCATGATCCAAACTGATATTCAAAATTAACAAAAAAATACTAATTAACTTTTGATTTATATGCTTATTAAAAATTTACCGAACTATATTTATTTCTGTGCACGTCAAACATTTTTATTCATTTACATAACTTTAAAAGTATTTTTTTAACTGGAATTTATGCATTTATTTTAGTATATTGCTTAAAATATATTTAAGTATATTGCCTAAATACGATAACCGTACATTTCCTACATTCATATTTTGCTAAAAATATTCGGAAGAAAATAATTTTGAAACTTTTGATACAAATGTTTACTCGACAAAATATGATATTCTTACAAATTTTCATTTGGAAATTAAATTTTAAAATTTAATAAAATTGATATAAAATTAATCAATACTTACATAAGAGAAATCCATAATATAAGTTTATGTACTTCACAGGCTTCTTAGCCTGAGAAGATTAGCTGTAACTGTCGTATCTTGCCTCGATTTCATATTTATATGAAAAGTTTTGCCCCAAATAAGAATCCACAGATCTGCGGGGGTTCAAAGATTAAAGGAAAGAAGAGCTCGCGCGATGAATTAATTGTCACCAATTAAGAGTATTTTGAAGCATTCCCGCGGTAAGAATTTTTGATTTTGGCACAAATTCCTCAGCAATCGAATTTCCAGTAACTGGGGAAATTCATTATTATTTTCGATTTCTACCCATGTTATGAAACAAAATTATTACGCTTTTTAAGAGTTTGAAAATATTTTGCAACTATGAAGAGAAAGAGAAAGTTTGATTGTGTTACTATATGAAATTTAGACTGACATTGAATACTTGAGATTATTAAAAACGATTTTGGGAAAGTTACTTAACCTTAAAAATGATTTTTTAGTAGATAAAAGTTCAATTTCCTTATGTTTCTAATGGTTCAAGAATAAAAAAAAATTTTAAAAATTTCTTTCCTTGTGCTAGACTAAAAAGTGTTTGATTTCAATACAGTTTTTTTTTGGAGTTTTCGATCTTAAGAAATGAAAGGAACTTAAAAGAGATTTTATAACTTTGTGAATTTTCATGCTATAGTGACTTTAGAGGAGATTTAAGTCAAATAAATTTTGACTGAACAATTTTTGCAAGAAAGGTATCAATAAGTTTTTTAATAAGTATAAAATTTAAATAAGCAATATTCAAAAATATGAGATTAAAAAGGTTCAAATAAATTTTATTATCATGAAAACATTTTTATTTTTTTACATAGCATAGATTTTATATGTTTTCGTGGTCATTGTGTTTCCGTAAAGCAAATTTGTGACAATGTAACTCAGGGATATTATATTAGAAATAATTCAATATTTATTTATAATTTATATCCGAATCAGCACCATAATCTAGAAACGCAAAACGTAAAACTTATATTTAAAAATATTACTTACGTCATTTTGAAGTTCTTTAGTTTTTCCGTTAAACGTATTTAAAGATCTGAATCCATGTATGTATTTCTAAACTCAATAATACCGATGTAATGCACGTGTTTCATTTTATATTTCACTAATTCAACAACCGTTTTTTGTATGGTGTGACGAAAGAAAATAATCAATTACTCGGTATTGATAAGCACTATAAAATCATTTAAAATACTGAAAGATATATATACCGACACCATTAAGCTAAAACAAGTAAATTAAAAAAAAATTATTGTTATTTGTTACCCAATATGCTTTTAAAAGTTCATCGATCAAAATAAAAATTAACTATGCTCGCGGTCATGCTGTTGTTGCTATTGCTCAGTCTCAACTTCCTATAACCACCACCTTTCGGTGGGCCATAAAAACCCTATTTCCATGCAGACTATAATATGTATTTTGGTACTAATATTAGTGAGTTTAGTAACTATATAAAACTTTTATTAACAAATTATCAGTAGTACTTATTACCAATATTAATTAACATTAGCGTCAATAATAATATGGCGATATTTTATGGATCTCTTCGACAAATAAGTACCTTTTCTCCATTAATTTAGATTTTTAATTAAAAATATATTTAATTTCATATTGTATATGTTGCGAAAATTACTTTGTAATTCTCTAAAATAATTCGTAACGATACTAATACTTTTTTTATTTATTTTTATGAACTAAAATCAGTATACTTATTTTGAAGGCTGTAAAAAATTACCTAACTATTATTGACGCCTGCGAAGCTTAATTAAATGCGGTATTATAGGTGTCGCTGAAGTGAGAACCTATTGTACCAACATCGGTGTTAATACTGAATAGACACTGTTGTAGTAGGTTTATCTACTACCCTTCGAAACGGATAAATACTCTAATAATATCCTTATAATGTACATTCATACCCTCTAATACGAAAACTTTATTTCTGGCATTTATTATAATTTTTTGTGCTGCTTCATACTATTAGATTTACCTCATTACTCTGCGATTTAGGAGTTCACCAAACGAAAGATAAACCAAAATTCACCAAAAGACGAATTGGGAGCCGCGATAGCTCAGGGGATAGAGCCTTCGCCTTCCAATGAGGTGAACCGGAGTTCGATCCCGGCGATGGCTGGTCGATACGAATTCCGCATCCGGCTTGCACTGACCACAGTGCTGACTTGAAATATCCTCAATGTTAGACGGATCATGGGATAGAATCCCCTTTCCATCAGGCTTGACGTGTGAGGTTCTCGTGGTCTTCTTCTCCATGTAACGCAAATGCGGGTTAGTTTCGTCAAAAAGTCCTCGACGAAGGCTGTTCAACGACAGTTATGAAATAAAATATAAAATAAAAGAGGAATTGACATATAATATTCAGAATTTGTATCAATTTTCCAATGGATAAATTCAATTTAATATATTAGTTCTTTTGAGTCGAATGTTTATAGAGACGCGTTTTAAAAGCCTAAGTATAGTGTAAGAGAATTAAGTAAGTATAAGAATTAAAAATATTGGTTTCATGCACCTTTTAAATTCCGAATTCGGTGACGTCATCACCGTACCTTGAGAATTATTAACAGTGATTTTACATGCGATAACCTAATCTAGGAAGCCAAAGATAAATAATTCATAAAAACTTATGATAGTTTTTTTTTATTAGAGCTGAAAGCTATCAAATCGCTCATATTATGAAATATATATCAAATCCTAGGAAAAAGTTTTTCTTGGATGCGAGAGCCAGTGATCAGGGTTTTAATGCAGATATTTAGGTCCGTCGTGTTTGGAACTAAATTTAGTCCGAATAAGTTCAGAATTATGGTCTTGCATAAATTACATACATACACCAAAAATGAGAAAATATCTATGGTCATAACTACCAAAAAATGGTAAAACTTGTCATGTTTTTGCCTCTATCTAAAAAAAACTCAATAATTTTTACTGAAGAGCTTTGGAAACTATATTGGTAAATTTAATAATAAAGTATGGTTTCATGATATGTGATAAGACTTGAGAGTTTTATCATGATACCATAGAGTATGGCATAAGAACTATTTATTTGGTTAAGTTTATTTTTCTTAGTTTTGTATTTTTTATTATATGTGAGTTAATAAGAACTATAATTTTTAAAACCAGATCTTTCGATAAACCATTACCATATGAACAGAAAAAATTGTTTAAATGCCCTATGTTTTGATTTTATCAAGCAAAATTATGTTTTTTTTAAAAAATTGCTTTATTTTACTAAAATTGTCATTATTATACAGTACAGTAAATCTCTAAATTTCTTTATTTCTGAGTTACTGTTAGTGAAATGTTAAGTATCATAAATAGTATAAATTTATAAAAAGAGACAAAAATGAAGTTACATAACGGCTGTTTTATTCCGATTTAAATTGATTGACTCAAATTTAAGTTATGTGTTATATTTTAACTAACATAAGAATATTTCAGTATTGTTAAATACTTAACTAGAGCCTTGTTTGTTTATTATTTTTGAAAATAAGTTTATACTCGACGGATATAAATCTCAAATTTACCTTAAAAAAGTAATAAATTTCAATAATTAAAGGAATATAAATTTTACAAATTAAAATATTATAAATTACACTAGGAGGCTTCGCCTCCTGGTCGCTAACGCTCACCAACCCCCGGAACTGCTTTCGCAGTTCATTTCGGATTGCTTCGCAATCCAATGCTCGCTTTGCTCGCTCATTGGATACGTTCTTAACGTCTAGCTTTTGTATACTTTTTGAATACTGAAGTTCCGAAAACTTTTCACTGTAGAAAATTTTAAACCTGTACATTTCAATATTAATTTGAAATTGCAAACAGTTCACATATTTTTCTTAATCACACTATTGTAAACTTCAGTTGTTGAGAAAAGTAACTGTTGTAAGTTTTGTTTCAAAGTCTTTCCCACCAGAGGGCTAAAGCCATGTGTTGTAAAACAATATGAAATACTAGTAGTCTGCCACTGAACGCCGGATATAAATCCGGCGTTCCGATGCAAAGCCGATGCGGCTTTGATGAANAAATTGTCATTATTATACAGTACAGTAAATCTCTAAATTTCTTTATTTCTGAGTTACTGTTAGTGAAATGTTAAGTATCATAAATAGTATAAATTTATAAAAAGAGACAAAAATGAAGTTACATAACGGCTGTTTTATTCCGATTTAAATTGATTGACTCAAATTTAAGTTATGTGTTATATTTTAACTAACATAAGAATATTTCAGTATTGTTAAATATTTAACTAGAGTCTGCTTGCTTATTATTTTTAAAAATAAGTTTATACTCGACGTATATAAATCTCTAATTTACCTTAAAAAAGTAATACATTTTATTAATTAAAAGAATATAAATTTTACAAATAAAAATATTATAAATTACACTAGCACTAAATCTTTCAATACATTTTAAAATTCTCACTTGATAACATATTTGAGGAGAGTGGGTTTCAATTAAAATATTGTTTCTGGGAATCCAAACCATATAAAATTCTTTTTTTCGCGACCAATGCACAACGCCAAATATGAAAACTTAGAGATGTAGGGTTGAGGGTTGTTTTTAATTTATCAATTTCAGAATTTTCAAAAATCAGTAGAATAAAAAGGGTCTTTAAAACTAGATCAAAAAAACAAATATATTTTGACAATTACAAAAAAAAATTACGTCTCAAAAAATTTAAAGAACACATTAAATTGATTTGTAAATTTTCCAATAACTAGGTAACTTAATATGAGTGTTAATTTTTACCTCTGTTTATTACCCTTGTGTAAATTATTTGATCCCTTTAATCTAAAAATAAAATGAAATTTTCGATATTTTTGAAAATTTAAAAATCACTTAATTTATCATACTGAAATCAAATTAATGCTTACCATTATAAAATGTATGAATGAAGTGTAATTAGAAAGTACAATTTTGCGCATTTTACAAAACATTTAAAAAAACACATATGATTGTGTTCTGTGCCCTAAATATTCCATTACATTGTAAGAAAATTTCTGCTATTTTTATGGACTTTCTTTGTATATTTAATTGCTTAAAGCTGTTTTGTTGATAAAGCGGTTTTTCTCGGTTTTTTATCCAAACCGTAAATAGATTAAAACAGTCATTTCAAATTCTAGCTTATAACATGCAATTTTGCTTACCGTACGACAATTCTCCTTTTTTCTTCATGTCATTTTACGATAATTTTCTATACTTGCTTTTATTTTTCAGCAATTACGTTATGGCTTTAAACATCGTGTAAACTGAACTAAATTCATAAAACGCATAAAGTTTTGAATTGAAATATTACGTAACTGGATCAAATTGTAATTGAATTATCTTCCTGTAATGTTTCGTTTCTTTAAGTCAGAAGATCTATTTAGATGCGATTAAATTAATTCCAGTTGAGAGAAAGGTATTCCCACATTATAATTCAAATTACTAATAAAATCAAATATTGAACCGATCAAATATTGAAATATAGAACCGAACTTGTTAAATATTGAACCTATTTTTACGAGAGTGTAGAATGAAGTGTCAAATGAGATATGCATAGAATAGATTTAAGATTCACAGAAAACTAAGCAGAACTAAATTCTTAAGACTCTTTAGGTTTTCAATTGAAATAATCTTTCATGTGAATCAAACCGTAATTGAATTATTTTTCCTGGAATTCATCACTTTCTTTCGTCAGAAAATCTGCAGTGATAAGATTCAATTTATTCAAGTTGCGAGGGAAGATAACAACTAGCTTCCAAATGAGCTATAAATAACATCAGAAAGAGGACAAGGAAAGTCCTATTGCTACGCTTTTCATCTTCTTTCATTAATTTACTTCACTTCTAAATAATTTAGACCTCTCGCTGGTATAATGCGCGAACTTCGCTCTTATATTCGATTGAACAATTTTAATGACAGAAAGAAATTTATCCGTAATAGTTCGATATATTAGTAAATTAATAATTGGAAAGAATTGATAAAATAAGTATAAATTACCATTTTTATTTTTGAATCAAAAATAAGTATGGATATTACAAGTACATAATTCAAAGCTATTTGCAATTTTTTAAAATTTACATAACACCGCTTAGAAAATAACGGAATGTAACACCGTTTTAAAACGTAATGTAACACCGTTAACGTCTTGAAAGAAAAAAACGAAAATTTTTATGTAAAAAATATGATTTTTCAGCTTTATAACAATAAAAAGTTAAAAAAGTTTTGTTATGAAATTTACTACTTTCTTTTTTAAGAATTTTCAATGTTTTATATTTGGTATGAGTTGATGTCCTCCTAGCTTTTTTAAATTTTAATAAATACACAAAAACTTCTCTTTATTTTTATAAACACCTACATTGTAAAATATTCGAAACAAAATTACGGTATCAAATACCGGCACTTTGAGTGCATCATACATGAAATCCATTTTACCGTAAAGTCAATTTTCACCATAAAATATTATAACGTAATTTGTACAGTTATGTATATTTACTTACAGTGATTCAGTGATTTTACGGGAGAGTTATTATTGTAAAAATTGCAATGTATCAGATTTTTGCTCCGTAATGTATGTTCTGTTAAAAATGGATTTTACAGTAAAAAGTACTGACAAACAGGATGCCGGTACTTTTTACCGTATTTCTTTTGAGTCGACAATATTTTAAAAAATCAGAAGTTATTTATTTAATATTTCATTATAAATATGTTTCATTGAATTAGTTGGTTTCCATTTTTTTATCTTTTGATATAATTGTTAATAAAAAAAATATCAAAAGCTGAAAATTCTTTTTTTTTAAATTAAAAATATATTAATTTACGCTAAATCAGAATAGCATTAATTGAGTAAATTTTAATATCATGACTAGAAGGATGTAAAACAACGCACATGCTATGTTCAATGCAAAATCTTTTTGTACTATTATTGCTTCATATACACATATTGAATCAGCTATTTCTCAATAATAGACTCAGATTAAGGAACAAAATTAAATGCACGAATTCCATTATTTATTTCAGATAGGACGTTAAACAAATAATTTAATTCCAACAACAAGCCAATTGTTTCTATATTGATATTAATTTACCAAAATTGAAACCATGATTAAGATCAAAAGGGATAGTACTTAAAGATGTAAATCTTTATGTACTATCCATTATAAATGTAATCTTTCATTATGTACTCTACATAGCGTTCGATTTTATTATTGTGCTTATGTACGTTTTGAAACGTTTCTGAAAGAAGCAAGAAATATCGTCTGCACAAAAATAATTATTAAAATTGAAATCAAACGATTTTCAGGAACTATTCTTACTTAGTAAAAATATTATTTCGATTCAGGTTTTTTAACATTTTCAGACGATAAACTTAAATTAAGATAACATTTAAAAGATTAATCGTTGGGTGTAAATGCTTAAGAATATTTGAGACAGGTAAATTTTTTATGCAATTATCCTTTTTTATGTGTAAAAGATATTTTATAGCTTTTTTGTTCTACCTTTTAAGTAAATGTTATGTCGCTTTGATTAAAATTTTTAATTTCATTCTAAGTTGATATTTTACTGAAATTATTTTTCAGAAGTTTAGCAATTTTATATTAATTTATCATGAAAATTAGTAAGCAATATTTAAGAAATAAAATTTTAATTTAATTGCATTAAATTCAGTGAAAGTACCTAATTATAAAAAATATCATGCTAATCATATACATCTATAATTAATGTAGAGTTTGTAACTAGAAAATGTTTGAATTTATTAAGTTCGTTTGTATTCCTCAGACGATGAGGGTCTCAAAATACTGTCAATAACTTTCAAAATATTGTTTATGAAATATTCGGAACAGTTAGCTGTATGATATTTCTGTTAATTAAGCTTCTATTTAGATTTTCGGACAATCTTTCTTATTTTGATTTATATTTTATTTTTATGATATTTTCATTAATCATTCATATTCATTTATCATTATCATTTCATTAATCATTCATTCATATTTTTATGATATTTTTCGTCAAGGACTTAACACTAGATTTGAACAAGGAAGTCATTTTGACTGCTTTTTAATTTCAGCAAGAAAAGCAATAATGACACACTGTAAATAAATGACACAGTTTCTTAAAATTTTTTGACTTTTATAATTAATTTTATTGTTGATAATTACTAATAACCTGTTATATAAATGAAGAAAATTATCAAAAGTATTAAAAACTAATTTTAAACAAATTTCTTTATGCATTAGTTATTCTTTCACAATGCTGTCATTTTGACTGCTTTTGGGCAATATAGGTATTTCAGTCTTTCTAGTGTTAACCAAGTTACGATATATCAGGGACTTCGTAAAATATTTAAAAGGCTTGTACGTTTTATTGTTTTCTTTGAATGTCTGCGATAAATTTAAAATTATTATAATGCATATTGCTGCTCTTCTTTTAAATGTAATTTTTTACTTTTATTGTGATTTTATATTTTTATCAAAACTTTTACAAATTTAGAGTAATAAAATGAGTCTATAGCAATTTTTAATTTAATATAAAGTTAACTGTTGTTACACATTATGTTTTTGAAATATTTGTTTTCTGAGATTTGTTAGTTTTATTATGTTAGCAAAGGCTCCTCTAATATTAGTTTTAGTAAGTAAAAAGTTTTGGTGATATGTTTTGGATAATAAAATAATTAGGAAACGGTTAAATAACTATGAGAGGAAAAAGATATTAGCAGAATTGTTATTTTTATTAAAAGTTGGGGTGAAAATGTATTTTTCTTACTGAAGTTCACTTACTGGTGTTTTCCTAGTATTCTTGATATTTTTTACAGTTTATTTCATCATATAGGCGAAATAATAGTGAAAAAAGTTAATTTATAATAGTGAAAAAATTAGGAAACATTTCACCAATGCGGAGGTATGCAAGTTATTATTTGAATATTAGACATAATCAATGAATCAATTAATAAAACCTAATTTCTGTGATAATTTGTTTAAATACACATTGTACATTAAATCATAATTCAAAGAAAATTACAAAAAAAGGTTTATTTTTTTCAAGAGTATGTTTTGAATGGTGATCTTTAAACTTGCTACCATTTTGCAAAAAATAATTTTAAGCTATCTGTTTTCTGAAAAATCCAGTTTGATAATTTTAATTTTTTTTAAAAAATTTTTCAGATCAAAAATAATTAATAAATAAAAAGGGGAATGAAAAAATGCTGTTTTTAGTCTGATGTTGATATTTAATGACTAATTTTGGACAAATTGCATACAGTAATTTTTACTATTCTTATTTGAGCACTTTTTTATTGCTACCTTGTAAGATAATCTCAATAATACTTTAGCATAACCAATTTCATTGGTACATTCTATACATTTCTAGGTACATTCATGTTGGATCAAAAAAAAAAGTATTGTATTCTAGTCCAACTTTGAAGCTAACGTTTCTTACTGCATTTCACAAATTATCTCATTGTAGTTACGTCTGAAAAGCACAAATACATACTATAGTGTTAATCAATCTATGCACAGCATAGAAAAAATCAGAAACAATTACAAGCAATATACAGAAATTATAAGCGTTACAATTTCTCAAAAATATAGTGCTTCTTTACAATGTTCCATACAAATATAATTTCAAAGATGTGTATTTCTCCATGATCTTTGCACAAAATTATTGAATTAGAATGATTAAAAACAAATAATAATAATTAACTGATATTAAGATAAATAAGTTTAATATTATTATTTTCATAATATTGTACATAAAGGTAATTCTGTGGTTGTTTGGAAAAAAAAAGATTTTTTAATTGCACGAAAAAACTTTTAAATTACACATTGCTTTCATTTTCATTTTTTAAAAAAACTACCTTAAATATTAAAAAGATTTTGCTTTTCAAAGAAATTAGCAAAGCAAACATTAAGCTCCATATCATATGAAAAAAAAAATGAGTCGTTCTGTTAGAAAAAACAGTAAAATTGAAAATCCTATTTTAATGTTAATAATGCACCTGAAATATATATTTATAGTAGAAAATGGTAGAATCGATTACTGTTTAAATGTAATCGAAGTTACATTGGAAAGGGCAACAAATAAAAAAAAATTTAAATATTTTTGCTTTATTAATTGAAGAAATTAGGGGAAGAAACCTAGTTCTTTCATCAAGCTCTTCAATTGTGCAGGTATAGGCCTTTTAGTTTTGAACATTATTTCATAATTTTGCTCATTATTGATTTATTATTTTTTTTTAAGCAACATTTTAACAACAATCAAGCAACATTTTAACAACTTAAAAACTATAACTTATTAAAATGTTTTGTAGAATATCAGCTCTAGTGTTTTTGAAACACTAAAAGTTGCGATCTTGTTCAGCCTTTTTCTAGAATAACGGAATCAATTAATCTTATTCGTCTGATAATTTTCATTAAACTTAGCTAAACTTTGTGAAGTAACCTCAATGCCTCCGAAATACAAACGGATCTACAGCTATTTAAAAAAATATCAATGTTATTATGCTCGCTGTGATATTTTTTACAGTATCTATTAATCATGAGAGGAGATATTGTATTAACGAAAAGGTAATATTAATAAAAAAATTTTTCAATTTATTATTTAGATTTAATTATACCGCAACTTTATTTATAAAATAGAATAATCATGCTCATATTCAAAGAAATTTCTTTCAAACCACGCTATTTTTGAAGCTTTGCATTATGAAATATTCCCTGCTTGGATGAGATTCGAGAAACTGGTAATTTAGTTCAAAAACTATCATGTGTAATTATCGATTCGATTAAAATATTTTTGACCTTAATATTCAATTATAACAATCGCTTATTTTCCGATTTTTCTGAATATGTCAAAATTTTCTGGACAGTTTAAAAATTATCACATTACATTATTTTTTATATTGTTAATTCATGGACTAGGAAATACAGTTTACTCATTTAAAAGATCCTATAATTTTAATACTTTTTCTAAAACATCGTTAAAATTCTTTTTGTCTTTTTAAACTTATTAAACCGTGATGTTTATTTTTGTTAAAAAAAAACAAACAACAACCTTAAAACCGAAACTCAATTTTATGTAGAATCCTTCACAGTTCACTGCTTCAAACATGGTGCTTGAACACCAGTATTATTCAAATTTATAGCAATCTTAATATGGTATAAAATTTGACCATATAATCGTGCCTCTAAATTTTTATCGACCGTTCCAAAAATTCATCAAGAACTAAAATACTATTTAATTTAACACCTTAATAAAGTGTCATCAAAATTGAATGAAACTATAGTTCAAAATACCGATGTTAGGATTCAATGTTGAACTGCGTAAATATAATCCTGCTTCTTAAATTCGATTGCTTGTTCTTATAGTTCCTCTTGAACTGAAACACGGTTAAATTTAACAACTTATTAAAGTGACAAAAAATGTTCGGGAAATTTCTTAGTTCAAAGTACCGATGTTAGGATTCAAGGTTGAATCAATTTTTCTGAAAAAGTAGTTGCTACACTTAACCTACCTTTTTTTTTAATCCCAGAGACAATAAATTTTAAATCTACGTCGAAGTCTTTTCTATTAACTTTCTTTTTCATCTAACAAAGCATATGAGCGGAAATGCAGAAGGAGTTCCTATTGTTAAATTCCACTTTGATTATTAAATATTGTGTATTTGTTTTATATCCATTTCCTGTCGATTTACGCAATGATTTCAAATTCTTTGCTTATGAGGTTTTTTTTCTTTGTCATGTCAGAGTTTTCGATTGAATTTATTTGAGTCTTTAACATTTCACTAGAGTCTGTCTAACACTAATTTTATTGAAATTTAAAATAAGGATTGAAATGGCTTAGCACTTCAAATTAAACATGCATTTTGGTGATAATGTGCAACTCCCTTTGGTAATATTTGAGAATTGACGACTTGATACTTCTGCCAATTTCTATTTGTCTGATTAATTGAAGGGAATTATTCTGATTCCTTCAATTTTTATTTGACAATGTAAAATTTCACTTTGGTAATCTTAGGGAATTATGGATTTGATTATGGATTATGGATTTGATTTCAATTTTTGTTTCATAACATGTAGAAATTCAATCTGATACCTTCAATCTTTATCTGATAATTTAAAATTTTACTTGTATAATTTTGGAGAATTGTGGGCTTGTTATTTCCTTCGATTTTTATCTGAATAACTTAAAACTTTGACAGCTTGTATATCATAGGTAGTTTCCATTAAATGCACTTCTTTTAATTTTTTTTTACAAAATAGTGGCATCTTGAAATAAATTTGGGAAATGTATATGTATAAAGGCATAAACGTGCAGATAAAAAATAAAATTTTATAACTATCAAAAATAAAAGTTTCCCTGATATTTATGGAAAATAAATAAATGATATTTTTCCTTTTAAATTACAAACCTAACAATTACCTATTTATTTTAGTTGCTTAAGAGGAGAGCTTTGTTCGCTAACATTTTGGGACGCATGGTTCAGACTATGAAGTTAGAACTAAAGTTTGCTCAAACTATTATTCCAGATGAGATTTATGGCATGCCTTAGTAAATAAACACACAGTTCCTCCATATTAGTTGTATTTGTGTATATAGGTAGCAACTCTATTATTTCAGAGTCTCAGCGAACTCATTTATGATTTTTCATTGCATATAAATATATGTACTAAATTGTTAATGTATAATCTGCATCGCACAGTAAATAATTCTTATTGCCAGCTATGCTTATTTTCTTGGGGGTTGCATATTGCTCTACCCATTTTAATTCCGTCTTTGATTTTTTACTCATTTTTTACTGCCTAAAATGATTTACCGAGTTTTAACATCGGGTTAAAAAATATCTGTTTTCAATACCAGAAGAGAAAAAAAAACTATTGATAAAGTTCAATCATAAAAAAGTTTCTTTAGTTAACGCACGATTATTTGAATAATAAATATTTGACGAATATTTGAATGAAATAATAAATAAACATCATTAAGAAAATGAATAGATTAACAAATAATATATTTCTTACTAAAAATATGACTTAAATTTCATTTAAAAGAAAGTAAATGCTTCAATCAAAACATATTATTCATAATATGTCTTGATAATTACCACTGCTTTTTTATAAATTGTAATAATACTCAATAACAATAACTGCAGAAATCTACTAATCCGAAATTTAAAAGAATGAATACTATTTCTGGTAATGCAAGGTTATGTAGTCTTTTAATAAAATATGAAATTTTCAAAGAAGTGTGTAATTATTTCTTTGATAATACTATTTATTTGATATATTGTACAGTTGATTTTAGTCTTTAAAGTTTTTTCTTGCATAATATTTTGAACTAAGAGAATACAAAATATTATCTGTAAAAGAGATTAATTCGAAAAGATACATTGTATTTTAATATTAGATAACTTTGCAAAACAAACACCATAAATCCTAATTGCTCAGTTGCTGACAAAAAAATTAATAGCTTTATACTTGAACTTGAAATGCCCTCTTGACAGAAGAAAATCTTTCGGTTTATTTAGTTTATTGATTTTCACTAAAATGGTGTTTACTAAAATGGTGTTTACGTATACTGGAATAAATGTCAACATGTATCATTATCTTCAATAAAAATTACGAAACTGTTTTAATTTTAGATGCTTGCAACTCAAAATATTTCATGTCTCTACGCTTTAAAAGGAAAATTTGAATGTGCTTGTATATTTTTATAATTAGAACAATAATTTGAATACCAAGCAGGGATTTATGAAACTTATATAAGTCATTAATTGTTTTCATAATGTTACATTGATTTGAAACTTACACGTGTTGTTATTAATGTACGAATCAAAAGCGCTTCAAGGTTTCTTAAAACATAAATTTTTTACTAGCATGTTATGTTGAAGTGAGAAACTTGTTATTATTTTCTGTTTTTAATTACCGAAATGTAATTACAGTGCTCAGAGCACAAACGTTTCTCAATTCTTTTGAGTTTTGCGTCAAAACGCGTTATAAATTTCTGCGTTTTTTGAGATGAAAAAATTATGTAGAATTACTTTTTAAACAAAATTTTAAGCATTTTTAATTTCAAGTGATTCTATTCTTTCTATTCAAGTTTCAGTAAGAAGTATATATTTCACAATTTTCAGAACACTAATGCTTCTCAATTTTTAAAGAAATGTTTTATGGTTCACGTCAGAGCGCGTTTTAAAGTTCTACGTTTTTTAAGATGACGAGATTATGTAGAAATATTTTTAGCCCACAACATTCAGTTTTTTGAATTTTAAGTGATTTTATTATTTTTGCATTTCTAAATTTCTGTAAAAAAATATCTGTTTCACAACTTTCCGAACACAAAATGCTTCTCTGTTTTTTTTTCTCCTGAATGTGTTAAGTTCTATGTTTTTTAAGATGATAAAATTTTGTAGAAATAATTTTTGCCCATTATATTAAGTATTTCTAAATTATAATAGATTTAATTTTTTTCTGCTTGCCTTTTTCTTAATTTCGGTAAAAAATATGAGTTTACAAAAAATGTATCACAAGTATTAGAGCATAATATAAAGCTTATATTTTATAATTGAGCTTAAAAGAGACATCAGCAATAAAATTTAAATTAAAATGAAAAATATATCTTTAGATTCGTAATTAACAAAAGAAAATTGTCCAGCATGCTTACGTTTAGCTAGAAGTTAACGAGATGAGACCTCTACCCGCGCCATCTTGAATTTCAGGTTACTTTTCAAGTTTTCGTTCTCTTATTTTTTTGTTACTTTAAATGTTTTTGATGATATAGTATTATTTAGCAGCACAATATTTTTAATAAAATGGGGAAAATAAGGGAGTATCTTTGTTAAATTAGGAGAAAGAGAGCTTGATAATTTTTCTCTAAACTTAAAAGAAATCCATTTCAAGAGAGAATTCATTTTAAGTTTAAAATTATTTAATAACTTCATTTCTGATATACGAGTGAGTAAGAAATTTCGTCAAATATTCGAAATTTTTCAACTCGTCAAGAATCATTGATTTCAAAGTGGAATAATGTTCAAAATAATGAAATACAGCTGAAAGGCGGAATCAATAGCAAAAACGTCATTTCTGAGAGTTGAATTTTTAAAATTAGCAGCGCCATTTTGTTTAAAATAAGAATAATATTTAAAAATAAAATGCCCACGAAGTTTTAACAGCTTCTAATGAAATTTAAAAATTTCTATATCGTTTTTATTTTTTATTTATCAGCCAGTACATTTTTTTAAAAAATAAAATCTAAGAGAAATCTCAGTTACCGATTTTCACTTAATTTCTTAGAGGTGAGAATAAAATGTTTTTACCGACCACCCCCAACTTCCGTATACGAAAAAAAAAAACTTCCTTCAGAAACAATACACGCAATCGGAAAAGATAAAACAATGGAAGGGTAATAACAAAAAAAGAACGCAATTACATCGAAAATACATCACCTTCCCCCAAAGAAGAAGAAAAATAAGAAATCTGGCGCAATACATGTTATTAACACGGGCCAAAGGCGGCTGACAAACTCTCCGTTTCGCCATATTCTTTAAGATTTTTATCATTTTCAGGTGATTAGGTAGTTTTTGTGTAAAAATTCAAGAAAAAAAATACACAATGCACTTTTTGTAAGAACAAATGGAATTTCTTATGCTCTCTATTCGCCAAATTTGAGTTACAACTGAATAAAAGATAATCTACATAATCTTTTGAAGTGTTTAGCATACGAAAACAATAAATTTTTTTGAAAATAAATTTCTTTTCTTCGTGCTTACTTAATCAGATATAGTTTAGTTAAGCGTTAATCTTTACAAGACGATAATCTATATAGTCTTATCTAGTTTTTAGTGCACAAAAACAATAATTTTTAAAAAAAATAAAATTAACATGTCTTTTTATGTGTTTTAAATCAAATATAGTTTAGCTAATCGTTAAAAGTGATGTAATATACTCGATGCCACTAAAAATTCAAAAGTTGATTTTCCCTAGTTTTAATTAATTTATTGTTGACTTTTTTAAATGTCCAACATTGCGTATATTACCCATCACGCTATTTTTAATAGTATTCCAATCCTTCAATTTACAATAAAGTCAAATGTATCTGAGATCAAATTTCTTTCATGCTTCCTTCTTCCTTTATTTTAAACTGCTAATCAAATTTTACTATACAAATTTCTAATAAATAATGTCATAAACTGTTAAAAACTGTGAGAATCGATTTCCCCCCCCCCACCTCGACAAATGCGAGTCAAAATAAATTATTCCTCTAACACAGAAAAACTTATTTTACGTTTTATTTATTTTTGTATAAAAATTATAAAAAAAAATACACAAAGCTTTTTTTTGTAAAAACAAATGGAAGTTTTTTTGACTCTCTATTCTTTATATTTAAGCTACATCTGAATAGAAGATAGTCTAGGTATTCTTATTCAGTGTTTATCTTGCAAAAACAATAAATTTTTTGAAAAATGAATTTATGAAGTTTTTTTTAATGCGTTTTTAATCAGATATATTTTGACTAATCGTTAGGCGTAATGCTTGATGTCGCTAAAAACGCAAAAATTGTTTTAAACTCGGAGTTTTTTTTTTCAATAAAATACTGTTGACCTTTTTAAAATGTCTTATTTTTTATTTACCTTTCACACTATTTTTTAATAATTTTTAAAAAATATTCCTGCTTCCTTATTTTTTATTTTGCAACTAATAAAATATATTTTACTCTTAAAAAATAAACTTTAAATAAGGCATTTTATTAGAGTCAGTAAAAAATTATGAGAATCGATTAATCACTCTAAAAATGCCACTCAAAATAATCATTTTAACACAACAATTAATAATTTAATATTAATTTAATTTAACACAACAATTTAATCAATTAACAAAATAATCACTCTACTAATCACTCTAACTAAACAAAAGTTTTTTTTTTTTTTGAATTTTTCATTACCTATTAACTGCTTTAAATTTATCTGAACATTAATAATGTTATGTAATAAGAGCAAATAGATTCAAGTTCAAGTACATATACATTTACAGTACTAACAAATATAGTTTAAGAAACAGGAAGTGAGTAAAGTAGCAGAACTATTATTTAAGTTTTCATCCAATCATAGAGATTCCACCACACTGTTGCCAACTAATGCAGTCACCTATCATGCTGTTTGAATTATCTATAATTGGGTATAATATAGCCTACGTCACAGGTTGTGTTGTTCCTACTAAATTTAACCCATGAACGGCATTTTCTGCGAGCCTAACTTCAAGCCACAAATAAACAAACGAAGTGTTCGATCGTTTAAATAGCTGCTCGCCAGATTTTATTGCATTATAAAGAAAAGTTATTGAAACTAAATACAACTAAATAAACAACAACAACTAAAACAAATAACAACAACTACTAATAACAATAACTAAATAAACAACAACTAAATTCCATTCGTTTAGCATTGCGTCATATGTTGTTCCTACTAAATCGAAGTAGTTGTGT
Organism: Parasteatoda tepidariorum; assembly: GCF_043381705.1. Lineage (NCBI taxonomy): Eukaryota > Metazoa > Arthropoda > Arachnida > Araneae > Theridiidae > Parasteatoda > Parasteatoda tepidariorum. Next base: position 60,104,848 of record NC_092205.1, read on the forward strand.
TTTTTTCATATTATACCCAATTTAAAATGGGCAATTAAATGTTTCTTATCTCCTTCTTCTTGTAAAAAAATTCCATCTCATAGTATGATTTCCAGTAGTTAACGGGAATTGTTGATAACATCTAAATAATTTTTGCTAAAATCACTACATTTCACGTTGCTTAACTAGCGCTTGACATGCCTTTAAAATTCTGCCGTTCTTAGGAACGTTAAGTCACGTGAGTTAATTGCTTGAGTATATTTTTTGTTAGGTGGCTAATTTGGGGTAAAGTGGCTCTGAAAGGGTAAAGTGGCTCTGAAAGGGTAAAGTGGCTCTTAAACTGAACGAGCACATTTTATTCGCGATTGTTTGACAATAAAATAAAAAATTTTAAATTTAAAATGTTAGTATTGGTTTTTAATGTGTGCACTGGTTGTGGTAAAAAATTATGATATGCTTTTTGCAAATCGTTCCACTATATAATCATTTATTGCTATTTAAAAAAACAAATAGTGAAAAAGTTATTTAAAATAATATTGAATAAATATTTTGCTTCTATTGATTAAATATATACAGCAATCAACACAGTAAAGAAAATCTTTTACATTTGCAGTTAAAAACTGTCAGCTCGTGTACCAGCATAAAACCGTTTCTTTCGCAGAAAAAAACTCTTATTTAAAAACGGGTAAGTTGATTAGTGTTATTATTTTAACAATCAAACTCCGTTATTTCAACAAAAAATTCTATGAAATAACTTTGTCTGTATGTTGGTCGGTGAGAGCCGAGAACACAATTTGCAAGACCAGTCAATGCCGGGATTCTGCAATGCCTCTGGGAAGAGAGTTCTGTTCTCTGAGCTACGTTAATTCTGGTGTTTGGTTGCAAAGGAAAAATCGTACAATGTCTTTATGTTAAAAGTCTTATTTACTTATATCATCTTTAAGTGCAAAAACATTTAAAACTATATTGGCCCACCAATAATAAACATTTCTGACAATTTAACATACCTAAGTATTACATCAAAAGACAGATATTAATCAGGTAGATTATCAATTAGACAATGAAGTCGAATCACAATTTAATATACGATGCTCAAAACTGTTAAATTAATATCGGAAAAAATAAGAGCAAATATGTAAAATACTAGTTAAAGGATTCGAAAAGAAAAATATTAAGTTATCTTACGGTTAGCAAGACTCGAATAGAAAAATCGAGACTGTAACAACATTGAACAAAATCGAGAAACTGAATTGACAGCTTAAATCCGTTTTCAATTCTGTGAAAAACAGAGAAAAGTGTTTTAGAAAAAAATAACTTTAAACAATCAAATATACAAAAAAAGTCTGTAAAATAAAGAAAGCAAGGAAAAAAAATTTTTTTTTTTTTTTGCAGCCGCGGGTAACAATTAAAAACAAAAAAATCTGTGTTTATCTTCAAACATTTTTTTCTTTAAAAGTATGTTTTTTTTTACTGTAGAATTTACAGTTATTTTATTCAGTGTGCGTTGGTAAGGTTAAGTAATCATTTTATATACTTAAATTTATTTCAAAATAACTAAGAGATGCATTTTAAAATGATTTAGTTGTACAAATTACGACGGGAATCGTTATGAAACAGGCTGTACAAATAAATTCAGTTTAAAATATATTGATTGATACACTATTGATTTATGTTTAAACAACTGTTTTGATTGAAAAGGAATTGTTAAAAATCCTTGAATCTATACGATCTTATGAATCTTAGACATACAGAGATACGAAAAAAATCAATAGAAATGCAAAAAGTACTACTTATTTGAAACACCGAAACAGTTGTTACTCATTAAATGTCTTTATTTAATTTATTATTTGTTTTCTTTGTCATTCATCGTTGTGTAAATATACCCAGCCTTTATTTAATTGAAAGGGTTTGTCAATCTTAGAAAGCAAGCTGAAAGTTTTAATGCCGACTCTATCTATATAAACGAGCCATAAATTACTAGATGAGTTTACGAGCAATTTAACAAAATCACATCAAATTGATGCTTATTTTTTTTTTTTTTTTGCGGAACGGAATTCTTTATTAATGTTAACATTATTTATTTTTTTATGTATTTTCATAGCTATTTTGCTGTGATAATTTAACTTAGCGCAACAGCTCTAATTTAATGCCGGATTTAGATGATCTAGAACGCCATTAAAAGTAGCAAAAATGGCCCTTAAAAACATCCAAGAATGTCTTGAAAATAAAAAAAAAATTGTGTGCTACACAAAATTAAGATATTCAATATAGCAATAGTTAATACGGATTTTATACAATTTGAATTCGTCATGATACGTTATGAATAATCAGTGCGCCATCTTAAAAACTATATTTCTAGAGGAATATTTTCAAGCTGATATGAAGTACTCTAGTCAAAAAGTATGAAAGTTCTAATAATAAGCTAAATCTATCTCAACAAAAAAAACCTAAACAAACCCCTCAATAAGTGCCCTAAAGTGTAAGAAAAAAATTCCGTAAATAACAAAAGAAACAAAAATGCAAAGAAATAAAAAGGAAATATAAATAAAAATGAACATAATGCAAAAAATAAAATTGTCATCAGAATCCGGACCTCAGCTATAATGAAATCAGTAAAGCTTTTTACTTTAATTTGCTCGTACAAAATAGGGGAGAGCGCACATGGATAAAAGAGATTATTAATATTATTATAAATAATTACTATGAAATCGTTTATAATAATGCATGCACTTAAATAACATTGTTATAATGTTTTTGTTAATAAATAGTGTAATATTTCAACCTCTTGATAAAATAACCAGAAAAGTAAAATATTATTAAAGAGAACTGATTAATTGTAACTACAGAAAAAATCTGCTAAAAGAACGCTGCTGAATAGCAGTGGTGATCCAAGAATTAATGCTAGCAAAGGACTCCCTTTATCCAACTAAACAAACGCTCAAACTCTTCCATTTTGGTTGGAGATATTACATGGCTTTTTATTTAACAAGATTACAATAAGAACTGTTGGTTAATGTTTGCCAAAGTTGCCAGAGCTCTTTGCTGATGAGAATTTGGTTAATATTAATACATTTCATGCTTACGCCTTTCTGTAAAATCCAGGGAAAAACAATAAAGAAATTTTCATCCAAAAAAAAACAAAACATTTTCGCCAAAAAATATTAAAAATTAAAATTTAAAAATATTCTTCTTACATTTGATATGAACTTTTCAATTGGTGTCGGTAAATTTATCAACCATCTCAGAACAAAGGACCAATTTATTTAATCTTGAAGTTAATAGAAAGCAGTCCATTTAAAAGTTAATAATACGCATTTTATTGTCATTTGGAGACCTGTAAGTGACGTCATCGTTGTAAATCGTAGTAAATGATGATTCAGAAGCCAATCAGGCTCAACACACGCGCGTTACATTGCTTACAGGTATCCAATTAAATCTGATTTAAACTGCATGGTTAGGCATGATCACTTCACTTCTTCTTAGTAGCCGGCGAGGGGGTGTACCTGGGCGGAGTGGTGAAGTACGCCGGGAGTGTATACTCTTGGTAGGGTCACCCTAGGCGTGAAGGCCATTCCATTATGCTCAGCTAAAGTCTGCAGGCACTCAGGGCTAAGTCAGTCTTCTCCCTCTGTTGCCCTAGACCAGGGATGGCGAACCAGTGGCTCGCGACACAATATTTTGGGCACTCCACCGATCACAAAGTTTACTATGAAGCATATTAACAATTCAATTAAAATTCACAAAAAAAGAACAATTAATGCCAAAAAAGAAATTAATAACCATAAAAAAACAAGCGAACAATAAATAACTAGCAAAAATAAATTAACAGTTCTGCTTAAACTAACATCTTATAACCCTAATATAAGTTATTTGTCATCTAATCTGCAACAACAGAAGTCACACTGATCTTACTTTAAGTTGAATTGCGCGTATAATTGAGACATTGCAAAAGTTGAGAATTGCATTTTTTCGTAGTAAATAAAGATTTTTGAGTTGATAGTATTTAGTATTATTATTTACCCAATAATCACGAAGTCAAAACTGTTTGTCGGCACGTCTATGACCCCATTAAAATATATTTTAGAAAAAATGGCACGTTGATGCATGATGGTTCGCCACCCCTGCCCTAGACCTTCGGGTTAATTGAAGCTGCTTAAATTCTCTTCACATGATAATTGACAGGCCTTCATCCAACCATTGCTTACACTTTCAGTGGATACCCTCACATGTTGGGGTTGATGGGAATGAGAGAGCTGACTTCCTGGCCAAATCCGCTGTCGAAGAAGACACTGATCGTTGTGGGAAGCTTACCTTTAGTGAAATTTCTTCCCTGGCAAAAATGAAATTAAACAAGACCGTAAGAACTCCTCCCAACCACTCTTGGTATTTTGCAAAAAAAACCGGGAGAATCTTTCAATCTTAGACCGAGAGCCCATCAAACTGCCTTTTCACGCTTCTTGAGTGGCCACACTAGATCCCTTACTTTCAACCGTGGCCAAAAAACTTATCCTGAATGTCATTGGTGCTCGACAGACATGGCCTCCCCAACGCATATTCTGACTTGTTTGGTGTTCGGTAAAGATGAGATCCTGCGAGACTCCAGTCTTTTTATGGACTTTTTGGTGGTGTTCGGATTCATGGGAGTCATCTAGCGCTGCTAGACGATTCCGAGATCAGCAACAACAACTTCTTCTCTAGTTGCAAGTATATTGCTTTTTTGCAATAGTTCCTGCGAAACACGAGGACGTTTCTAATAGCTTTCTAGATAACAAAATACTTCTAATGTTGATCGACTGATTCAATTCATAATTTATTTAAAAGACAAATTCCAGATAAATTTACTTGTAATAATAGAACCTGAAATAAAAACCTATCTATCAAAATAATAAATTTGATTGCTCGTCCAACATTATACAGCAAAGGTCGTATTTTTATAAAAATAGATTTCTGAAATTTTTTCTTCTAAACATAGAAATTGGAGCATATTCCGAATTACTCATGCCGTTTATAAAAAATGAAAAGTTAAATTTAGTTCTCTCCGTGCGTAGTCTCTCTTAACGTGCAATCTCACCTAGGTTTAACTTGTATTTGATCAGACCCGTTCGTAATGTGTTTTCTTAAAAATATTTATGACTCAACACAAAAGTGTTATTATTCTAAACCGTCGTCGCCTTCCAGGTGTTAGCGATTAGAAAAGTTTGCTTTTATCTTCAAATTAATATTTTTTAAAATAAAATGTATAAATTTTTCAATTTGTTTTATTACTATCATAATAGGTAGTAATGAAATGTAATAGTTCCTCCATAGGAATATACCCTCCACAATAATGTTGAATCAGTCCAAAATGTGTCTAGATATGCTCGTATATCATAATATATGAGAGATCAGAGTTCTATCCCCGAAGGTAGCTTCAAACTCTCTTGAAAGTTTGCCAGAGAAGTAAGGCGGTAGGTGCGTAATATTGACCACATTGGTTCAACGTATCGGTGAATTTGACATTGTAGAATGTAAGTTCTATAATTAATAAGCTGGTTGTTGCAGGAGGATTTTATTTGCAACCATAATCACGTTTTTAAATGTGTCAAAATGAATATTTTACCTATATTTACCTATATACAGAAGCGAAAATTTTAACATCAAGACGATGTATACCATTATTATCTTTTCTTTATAGACAGAGTTGGGTCACGTAGTATAAAGGCAAGCTTATTCAAGCAATATAATTTCTTTCTTTATAGTTTGTCATCGTTTTGTAATTAACGTCGCGCTACAGCTACACTAATGATCTATTGGTGACAGTCTCAGAAGTCATGCTTGATAATGATTCCATGTTAATCAATCCGCTTGCTCACACGATAATTTAGATCGGATGGAAGATAGCAGTTGAAATCATGCGGCCTGCACCACACTTCCTTACCATCGAACTGTATGCCGAACTCTTAAGCCGCCATTACAAGTAGAATAAAATTACGACTCACTGAGACATGATCAGAAAGAATGCCGTCTGATAAGACTCCCAGCCATTAAGTAGTTACTAAACTACTACTTTTTAAAGTAGTTATTTAGCACGGGGAAACGAACCCAAGGTCAAGCCCACCATACCGAATAGGTGTCCTTTTTTAAATTCATGACTTTTGGTTAGGTGTAAATTATTTTCACCTGCATGAAGCAAAGTTCAAAAAAATATGTCGCTCTCGACTGATAATATTGTAAAGTAAAGCAAAGCCAAAAGAATCATGGCGGCCAAGGCTCAACAATATCATGACTAAAAGCATAATTATGACAATGTGGCCAACATTGCGCACAGGCTACTTTTACTTTCCGGATAAGATGGCACACATCGATCTGAAGATGGGCGGGCTTAAAGCCACTATTGAGGATCGAGCTCCTGATTTCCATTATGATAGCTCAGTAAATTAAACCCCTACACCACACCAGTAAATTAACATCCTAAAGTAGATTGCAGAAAACTTTGAATACTCTGGATTACTAAACTGAAAAATTAACCCCTCGTTTATTCAGGGTGATGACGATTGAAATAATTACATAACAATTTTATACTTCAATTAAATGAAAACAGCTCTGGGGGATGCAGGATTTATATACGTAAAAAAATCCAAATATGTAGATTTTACACGATTATTTTCATAATATATTTAATAAGTATTGTTAATTTTTATTTAGTAGTTGTTTTCGCTTATAGAAGCGTTAAGTTATAAATTTAATTCGCACCCCCATTTATTATCTACGTTCATTCTCTGTCTTTATATGAAAATGTAAATAAATTTATGGACTTGGATTAATAAAAACACTCCAATAAAATTACTTGAAGGTGACATGCGGAACTGTTTAACGTTGATAGCTTGGGCAATGGAGCAGTAATTGTTCAAACAAACTTTATTGCAGTAGAAAGGAAAAAAAAATAACTGACTTTAAAATGGGTTTCCCATAATGTTAAACAAATAGGTTGGGTTTTCTTTTATTGATAATGTGAGTAGTAAATGTTAACCATATCAACAGATTTAATAAGAAAATGTTCAAGGACATAATATTCGTCAATGATTTTGATTTTATTGTTGTCGAATCATTGAGTGAGGAAATCGAAAATTAAAAACTAACAGTCTTCTTTGATTTTCATTTAGGAGGCATTCGATCACCTTTGAGGCCACAACCTTTCTACTTGCAGGTATCAAGCATAAATAATCTCAGTTGTTTCATTTTTTAAAATTTTTATTTTTAACTTCTTAAATAAGTGAAAACCAATGATATCTATTGTAAACTTGTACTGATAATATATTTATTTATAATATATCTATTTATAATATATTTAATAAATACTTTAAAAAAATATAAAATTTTTATGCATGTATGTAACAAGTTATCTTAATTTTAACTTAACACTACAAATAGAATTTTAAAATTGATCTTTAATTTTCTACCAATATTTTCGTCATTAAGTGAATAGTTATTAGAGCTCTTTTTAAGACCTCCTTTTTTATAAGCGATATTAATAAAATAAAATCATAGTAAGTATAGTCGATATTTACTATGAACTTACAATACATTTTCAGTACTTACTATACATTTTCTTAAGAAAATATTATCTGCAATCAAAATATTTGGATGTTGGTTGTAGGCTGGAATTGTAATTAAAATATGTGGAGGAATTTTTGATTTTTTTAAACGAAATATACGGGATTACATTTAAAAAATATGTTTTGTTTTTGTGAATTTATATGATATTGTAGTGTTTGTATAGGAGATATAGTGAACTCGGTTAAACAATACAGGACAAAATATCTGTTAGTACTGTATATTTTCCGTACAATCTGCACTAAAATAGAAATGTGAAAGTAAAAAGTAAAGTAAAAATAAAAAAGTAAAAATAAATATGTGTTGAAGTGATTTCCCTTTAAATTGTTTATAGTGAAATTTATAATTTTACTTGTATAATTTTTTTCTTCAGAATTTAGCCAAACATTTATGTTTCCATATCTAATTTTGCATTTAATAAATGCAAATACGAATATGGTTTAATGAAAATCTAACACATCTAGTTAATAAATATATAATATTGCTCAAAGCAAAAACATTTTGAAACATACATGTTGAATAAATACATGAATCTACATAATATATTAGAATTTTATATTCGATTATCTTAAATTAAATATTCGACGTCGAGAAAGGTATGAAACATTCAGAGTCAAATAATTACTACTTAAATAGCTTAAAATAACAAATTTGCTAAATATTTTTTAATAATTTCTCGCATTTCAAAAAGCAAACTTTTACTGAAAACCATTCGGAACAAAGGTGTAAATTTTGTTACCAGCAAAATTCGTCTCCTTAAAATAGTGAAATAGTGGCTAAATTTTTAAAGTAATTTGAAATAACTACATTTAAAAAGTGTAGTTTTAATTGTAGTTAACTGCATTTCTAATAAAGAAGTAGGAACTGTACTTAAGTACATTTGTAGTGAAACAGTTGTGAATGTATTTGTAATAAAGTAGCTGCAAATAATTTAGTTTTTCTAATCACTGAGTTGACTAATATATATGCTTGAAAAAAATATTTGGGAACATATATGCTATCCAAGTCTTATAGTCTAACTAATAATAAGCTCGTTAAAAATAAATTGATTTAGGAACATAGAAATGCAAGTATATTATAAATCTAGTAAAGTTTAGTTAAAAAATTGATAAGCTTATATAAAATAATGTTAATTTGGATTATAAGTTAGATAATATATGTTATAAAGACGATTTTTACATAATGTTAGATAAATTCGAGAAATAGTACTGCATAGGTCAGGAAATCTAAAAGTTAATAGATAACCTTGTTAACAATATTAAATTGAATTGCCACCACCTGTGTTAAATAACTGTAAGAACTTATGTGGTATATTTGAAATCTAACATGGACTAGTAGATTAATAGATAAGAAACAAAACTCCCTTAATAAGTCAGAATGTGTTGGGTTTGAGGGATTCAAGGATACTGAGTTTTGACAGGTATTGAGGATCAGGTCTGCTCTAGCGATCACACCTTTTTTTAGCCCTTTCTCGAGTATCGTATGGCTTCCCGGGAGACGTTTCAAATAAAGTCATGTGACTGCAGATTAACATCAAATGAATAGGCATTCAGTACCGTCAATATACTCAGTCTCAGGAACTGTTAAGGAAGTTTTGCGTTATCATCTTCTTCCAAATCGTACACCACAAGGTATATCCAGTATTTACTTAAAATGCAAAATCATTTAAAATTTAACTCGTGTAACATCATAAATTTTTATTTCTCAGCTTCTTTTAAAGCTTCATTAAATTCAGTTTCTTTGGTTTGTGATATCCTAAATATTCATTTCTCATCTTCTTTTAAATTTTCATTAAATACATTCATTAACATTCATTTATTAATTTGAAATATCCTAAATATTAAGTTCTCAAATTTTTTTAACCTTCTTTTAATTTTATTTTTAAGTTTGCAATATGATATATTTTAATTTCCTATCTTCTTTTAAATTTTCATTAAATGCAATTTTTTAGTTTGTAATGTCATAGATATTTATTTCTCATCTTATTTCTAAAAGCTATTGAAGCTAGTTAAAAGTCTTCATTAAATTCGACTTCTTACTTTGTAATATCCTAAATATTAATTTCTTACCGTCTTTTTGAGCTTCTTTTAATTCAATTTTTTTAGTTAGTGACATCCTACATTTTAATTTCTGACCTTCTTTTGAATTTAAAATTCAATTCAATCCAATTTTATTAAATTTATTTTTTTAGTACTTATTATCACAAGTTTTAGTTTCTTGCCTTCATTTAAAGCACATATATTGACTTATAGGCATGATATTTACTTAAAATGTAAATAGATTAATCCGACTTAATAGGTTCTATTCTTGTCAGTTTTAATGTTAAGCTAGAATTGTCGTTGATTAGTTTAAAATTAAAAAAAAAAGTTTTCAGTCTAAAAGCTTACTTTACTTAAGAGATATCTTTTTTTTAGCCTAGATTTAAAGCATTGAAACAATAAATAGTAAATTGAATTCTGAAATATTATCATTCAACTTGCAATATTGCAATATTTAATGTTTTTATGCATTTTTTTCTATAAAATTCAAACAGAATAACCCCTCCAAGAATCGGGTAGTCTGCGTGCTGAAACTTAGAGACTTCATAACTTTTAAAATTAATTATAATTGAATTCGAGACCTTACTTATTTTCTGGTAATAAAGACGATTTTAACATAATGTAATATTTACCGCACTTTTCAATTTTTGCTTATGTTTTGTCCCTTGTAACTTTAAATTATATATAAAAGTATTCCTCTGTCTATATTTTAATCTTAGATCTTAATCTTTGTTTTTAGAATGGATCTAAATGAATACAGAAGTCATGGTGAGTACCTTATTTGATTTCGTCATATATTTTAAGAGTATTTCTTTTTATAAAAAAAGTATTTCATAGACTCAAGATTATGATAATTTATTTCATAATTATATGGTTTTAGTTTCATAATTATATAGATTTAGTTTCAAAATATTACATTACTTACACTAGGATTTAAGTTTGAATGAATATTTCAAATTAAGTATTGTTTTCAACATACACTGCTCAAAACAATTAAAGGATATTGTAAGTCTTGTCAATTATAAAATAAAGGTGTAAACAAATTTTTTTGTGTGTATAAAATTAAAGAAGAGAGTCGCAAGTGCAAATTTTTCTTATTTTCAAACTTCGCAGTATGCAAATTTTGAGTTTGTTGTCGAAGACGATGCTTTAGCAGCAGCGAAGTTGATTTGGCTTTTAACTTAATGTAAGACAAAGTGGAAAAGAATGATCGACATTCAGTTAGCGCATTGTTTCGATGAGTGCGATGTCTCAACGAAGTCATTTAACTGAATCAGAAGTTCGGAGAGCTGTTGGCTGGATAGAGGGGGGCCAAACACAAGCCACTGGAGTTTTTTTAAATTTTTATTTTTTATAACCGTCGTTGAGCAGCCGATCCAATTTTATGGGTTTATGACTAGCAATGTTCAACTCCGTAGCTTTGTAATTTTGAACCCAATACAGAAGACAAGGGTACTCCTGGATCGAGTATTGGGAGAAATTTGCCTTCGTGGATGACTTTTTGAGGGAGCTAACCGCATTTGCGTTACATGGAGAGGAAGACCACGAGAAAGTCCCACGGTTAGCCTGACGGCAAGGGAACTCTAACCCGTGATCCGTCTACCACTAAGGATATTTCATATCAGCACTGTTATCAGTGCAAGCCGGATGCGGAATTCGTATCGACTGGGATTCGAATCGATTCACCTCATTGGAAGGCGAACGCTCTATCCCCTGAGCCATCATGGCTCAGCCATTGGAGTTTTATTTTATAACCGTCGTTGAACAGCCGACCCAATTTCATGGGTTTACGACTACTTACGTTCAACTCCGTAGCCTTGTAATTTTGAACCAATCCAGAAGACAAGGAAACTCCTGAGGTATTGATTTGTTGTGGGAACATGGAGGACTTTGAGACTCGACAGATTTAACGTGCATCAGTCACCATTTACTACACGGGGAGTCTTCGGCCGGCGAGGATCGAACCCACGACCTCTTGGATATGGGCCCAGCGCCCTACCGACCAGGCTATCCCGGCCCTCAGCCATTGGAGTTTAACAAAGTGTCATTTACAGGAACTGTTTTTTGAGACTGGAAGTACAGGCCGAAGATCAGTGCAAAAGTCTAGACGTGCAACAACGCCCTATAAAGCTATCTTGGAAACACCGAAATATGAATGCCACTCTTCTTCTACAAAAGCTTCGATCGGCTACTGGCGCCACAGTATCGACGCAAACTGTCCGAAATCGCCTTCACGCTGTAGGTTTGTATGCTCGCAGACCAATGGTGCGTATCACGTTAACAACAAAGCACCGACGCGCCCTCAGGGAGTGGGCTACAGAGGATGTGAACTGGAGTAGAAATGAATGGCGGAATATTCCTTTCTCTGACGAGCCAAGTTTTTCTGTTCATCCTGATAATAGGCGTATTTTCATTTGGAGGGAACGTGGCACTAGAAACAATCCTGCTCACGTGCACGCAAATGTAAGATTTGGCGGTAGGAGAGTGATGGTCTATGTTGATGGGTGCACCGATCTCCATATCATTTGAAATGGAACTCTGACAGGTCTCCGATAAAGAGATGAGATCCTGAGACCTATTGTAGTCCCTTAAGCTGCAGCAATTGAAGATGAATTCATGTTAATGGATGACAATTGCAGGCCACATCGTGCTAACTTGGTGAATGATTTCTTTTTGGAGGAAGGAATCAAACGAATGGATTGGACAACGTGTTCTCCAGGAATGAACCCAATCGAGCATGTTTGGGACATTCTAAGCAGACCAATTCCTGTACGACTATCAGCCCCACAATCTCTCCAAAAACTGGAAAGAGCTCTTCTGGAGGAGTGAGACAGAATATTCCAGCCCTTCATTAATAACCTCATTGACTCGATGCCTCAAAGGTATTCAACGTTGCTGGCCGTCCTAGGAAACCATTTCCTCACTAAAAACGATTTTCTTTTAAGCAAGCACTTTTCTTTACTTGTTTTTCTCTTCTGAACAAATCGTGCTTTTTTCCCTTTTTTTTTATCGCTCAATAAAGCTCATTTTTTCCTACCGAACAAACATCACTTTCATCTCATATAAAAAAAATATATCTTTTATCTCATGTAAGCGTCTGTTGATAATATATCTATCATTCAGACAATTCTCCAGGTGCAAGTTCAACCTACAACTTCAATATCCTTTAATTGTTTTGATCATTGTATTTCAAACTTAGCAGTGCTTTTAATACCCGCAGGTAAATAGGGAGCAGTAGCCGTAAATGCATGATTTATCAATCACGATTTAAAATTTTTAGCTAATTGGTTTCCTATTTTTACTCATAAGTATAAATATAAACATAATATAATAATATTATGTAATATGTAATATGTAATATGTTATATANTATTACGCACATTCATATATTATCTCCATGTGAATATATATATATATATATATTACATAATTATAATTAAAGTAGCATAATAGTTTGATTATGAAAAAGATTATTTAATTTGTAGAATTAGGCGATTCAATGGCAAAATTGCTTCTTAATTACTAGCTCACTTTTTTTTCTTTTTTTCAACTGAAACTTTACTTCATTTTGAAAATGAAATACGAAGAATACGCAGAAGATCCATCATGATAACAAGGAAACCAATGAGCAAACCTGATAAAGCATATAATTTAATATTTTCTAAAAATAAATAGAAAATAAGATAATTTTGACAAAATGGAAAAGTATTGAAACAGAAACAGAAAATACAATTAAAAGTTTATCCAATGATTAATGGAAGTAATTTCATTTGAAAAAAATATACCAGTTGAGAGAAAGGGTTAAGTACTAACAAATTGATAATGTAATAGCAAATGAAGTTTTGAAACATATTTTCTGAATCTTCACAAAAGTTTTATAAAAAAAACTATGCCCTTTAAGGTCACGGATTAATGCTTAAGTGGAGAAGAAAAAAAAACGCTATCAAAATTTTACGAATTACTACTGAGGAAGGTGGAACTGAAATCATCAAAAGATATTTGATTGCTAGAGGAAACAGAGAGGAATTGATAGACAGCTATTAGAAACACCTTCGAATTTCCCCAAACATTTAAATTAATTTTATTGGATATCAAACTGTTTTCTACACTAAGGATTCATCGGATTTCGAAAGAATTTTTTTTTTCTCTGATAAGTATTAAAATTTGCTATCCCTTTATGGGCAAATATTTTTACTTAATTTTTTACAAAGGTTCTAAAAATATATATCACTATTAAAATATATATCACTAAAAATATATATCATCGGTAAACTATTTTAAAATAATAAAAAAATTTATATGAAAATGGAAAAAAGAGGAAAAATATTTGTTTGTCTACTGGCCATTGCAAATGATATCATTAGTGAATGTTTTTAAATTAGAAAGATGGATTGTCATCCACGGTGGTTTCCGTCCAAGTTCTTCAGTATTGGTTCGTAAAATTTTGTAAGCGTTTTTGTATTTTCTCCGCTTAAACATCTGTATCCCTTACTATACATACTTTTTTATTATTTCATTTTTTGCGAAGATTCTAAAAATATATCGACCAAAAAATTGGAAATGGTTTACATGAACAGTCCCTGATTATTACACACTGTAAAAAATTCCGGATCGAATCAAATTTCGGTACGGCATTTTGCGTGCATCATCCCATAAATCCATTATTGTCGTAAAACATTATACAGTAATTTTTACAGTAACATTTATTTAATTAGAGTGTTTCAGTGGTTTTAAGGTTAATATTACTGTAAAGACTGCAGTATATCAGATATTTTTGTTCTGTAACAGGTTCCGGTAAAAAATGGATTTTAGACTAAAGTACCAGCACCCTGAGTGCTGGTATTTTTTACCGTAATTTGATCTGGATTTTTTCACAGTATAAATACTACAGTGTCTTCTTATCATTTCTTAATCTTGCTTAGAAACACAACGTGTTGTTTTTCAGGATATGCAATGGTAGATTACATTGCAAATTACTTAGAGACTATTCGTAGTCGACGAGTATTTCCGGATGTTAAGCCAGGTTATCTTCGACCTCTGCTCCCGGATTCAGCTCCAGAGGAAGGAGAAAACTTCTCTGATATCTTTCAAGATTTTGAACGTGTTATAATGCCAGGGGTACGTTTTGTTGAAATGTACAACTAATGTGTATATATTAGGGGGACCGGAAAGTAATGTCGTTTCGGAGCATTAAATATTCGCTTGTCTTAAAAAACCAATTAATTTTTTTTTATCCATTTCGATTCATTTTCAATCTCGCATTGAAAGTTTGTTGCTAATGAATGTGAATACATTATGGATTAAAAATAAAATCTTGATACCAAATATCAAATTCACCGAAACGGCATTAATTTTCGGTTCCCCTAATATTTTATTTATAAAATTACGTACTTAATTTAGATAAATGTGATACGTTTTTCACTAAATCCTGTTAAGTGAATGTCCAGAAATAGCAGTAAAAAACGCAGTAATTGAAAACTAAATTAATTAAATAGTTTTTCAGTAATTAAATATATTATTAACTAATATTTAACACAACTTTATTTTTTTTATTTTGTATTTTTAATCATACTTCTGAATATTAAAAACTGTTTTGCACTTGTTAATCAACATTATAGTGCAAATATCATAACATTATAACTCTTATGGGTTTTATTAGTTTGTTTTAAAACACATGTAAAAAGTACCTAATTTTTACATTATATTAAAATCCATTGATTTTATGACAAAAAATTAAAATCTAATTGCATCATAATTTTACAGTCATAAATTACAACCGCTATACATGAATTACAACCGTAACTATACATTCTTCTACACTGAAAAAAAAAGTATAGTTAAAACTACCAGAATATGGTAAAATTTACTGTGTTTCTGCCGCATGGAAACACCAAAAAGCTCGGTAATTTTCTGAAACGCTTTGGTAATAATTTTGGTTAAATTAGCAGTGAAATATAGATTTATATTATGCAATAAAGTTTGGTAAGTTAAATTGCATGTTCTAGGTTTAAATATTAGGTAGTCTGTCATGATATCTTGGAGCATGCTATAGAAACTATTTATTCGGTTAAATTCACTTTTCAGTTTTGTATTTTTTATTAAATATGTGGTAATAAGAACTATAAAAAAACACAGAAAACCAGAAATTCCTGTATGCCGTTGTCATATAAATGAACGGTTTAATTACCGTATATTTTAGTTTTTATTACCAGAATTAAGTTTTCTTTCGTCCGAAAGTTATTAGAATACAGTACGATAATTTTACCGGAATTTTTTTCATTGTGTATAAAGCTAATGACAGTTTAAAACATAACAGTCTAAAATACGATATTTCATTTAATGAAAACAATTTTTGCTTATTATGTGCAACAAAGTAAGTGACAAATTAATTGATGAAAAGCATACTTTTTATTTCGAAAACAGATCACTCATTGGCAATCTCCTCAGATGCACGCGTATTTTCCAGCTCTCAACAGCCCTGCATCACTTCTAGGTGATATGCTGGCTGATGGTTTATGTAACATCGGATTTACATGGGTAAGATATTCTATATGTATTTGTTTATACTAATGTTTCTCATAAACAAAAAAGAAACATTTAAATTTACCTAGATCGAAGTTTTTATTGATGTTTTACAGATTAGGTTTAACTGTTGCTTAATTTATCAGAAAATTTCTACTGCATGAACCTTTTCGGTTTATTTAAAACAATTGAAAAAATCTTAAATTAAAAACAAACAAACTCTAATTGCTTTTACAATTTAATTTATAAAAATTTAGGCTGATAATTAATTATAATTAGAAATATTACAAAAACTTTGATTATGAATATTAATTTAATTAATAATTTAAACTATATAGCGTTTTCTTTCAGATATTGTTAAAAAAACTACATTCAAATCAATTTTGACATCGAAAGAAGCTACATAATTGATAAATAAATCAAATGATTGATACGTGTTGCCATCAAAAATTTAAAAAAAGAATGGCTGCGAATAATTTATGACAGAAAATAATTCATGAAAGCATACTATGCATTTTTAGACCGAAAAAGGACCAGTTAGTTTTTCAGTGAGGACCGCAATAATATTTTCAATCATGAACATCAATTCTTCAATCTTTTTTTCTCAACTAAATCAAGTTTTTCAAACATGATGATGCATGATGATCCGTTACGTTACGTCATGTTGGGTTACGTTACGTCATACTGATCAGTAGAATTCACAAGTGCAAGGAATGTATCTCTAAGTAAGTTTCCGAAGACTTATTTTCTTGGGAGATAAATTACTTAGGAGGTAAATTGCTCTATTTTTTTAATTTGGCCAAAATTTTTAGAAATAAGTAAGTTGTTCAATGATACAAAAAACAAATCATGAAAGATTTATTCAAAACATTTTTTATTTAAAGGCTTCAACTTGGTCAAACTATATTCTGAAAAAACACTGTTTTTATTTAATCCTTAAAATTATTTAAGAATATTAATAGAAGGTCAAGTAATGATAAAATGGCGAGAAATTCAATTTTATTTTCGAAAAAAAAAACTGTACAATCTGAAGAGACTTTTTATGCATTGAAACAATATTTAAAGATTCCTTAAATCTAGGCATCTAGTCCAGCATGCACTGAATTAGAAATTGTGGTAATGGACTGGCTGGCAAAAGCAATAGGATTACCTGAAATTTTCCTGCATTCGTCTCCTGGTAGAGGGGGAGGAGTTATACAGGTAAACTTACATTATTTTTATAGAAAGTGATAATTTAAAATTTAAAGTTACTAGATAGTCTAAAAAGGGAATATTGTAACATTTTTGATAAAAATATCTCATTAAATTATTATATCTGTACATGGCTTTCAATGATTTTTGTTTAAAATTTCAGATGAAATAACAACTATCACACGAACAAATAGGAAAATTTCGAATTTTACATTATTTGTATCATATTACTAAATGTCTCTAAAATGACCAATAAAAATCATTAGATTTAACGTTGGTTATTATTAGTTAAAACAAATCTTTATTGAAACAATTTGTTAACTTTGAAATGCACTTTTTGTTGCATTCTGCTTTGTGAGCTACGGAATTTACTCGAACCAAGTTTAAAAAATAGTAAGAAAGTTCATCAGGAGATGGCGCAGTTTTAAGAAAACTTTAAAACAATGTTCGCTGGTGCATGTCAACGTATTCCAATTAAACATGGTCGTCAGTAATTTTTTTTCTCAGTATGCACTGCGAGTTAAGGCAAATGCTGGTTATTTTAAAAAAAAAAATTTTCTTGGTTTTTCTCAGTTACCAGTGCTATCTGGTGACAAGTATTGTAATTGATTTTGAAACTCGAAAGAGTAAATATTCTTGTTCCTCCATCAGAATACAGAAAACCGTGACATTCTATCTCCTTTGATTAAGAAGAAGTACGATGTTTAAAAAAAATTATTTTACTCATTCTTTATTTTTTTATTAAGGTGAAGTTAGGAGAGTCTGCACAGAATTCAACAAACAATGCTCTATGAAGTTTACAAAGCAGTACTGCCTTTCGTACAAATACTTAGAATTGCAGTGTGCGTACTGTACTATTTCCCAGAACTTCTTCGTGCGCAATCTCTCCTAGATTTACCATATCAAAATGTTCTGTTATGTTGTTGTTGTCGTTGGCTATTAAGGAAGAGGGGGTGCGATTGTTCTTGTTTTCTAATGATTCCATCTATGGCGAAGAACTTCTGCCACACCTATACGTCAGACCTGTTTATAGGGCGGACTCATTGATGCATATATTCATTTGCCCACAAATCGTAATTTTGATCTAAACTAGAGAACGATCAATCTCCGATTTAGTATCAGCAGAGGTACTGATTTGTTATGGGAACGTAGAGGACTTTGTGACCTGAAATATTTAGTGTGCACCAATTTTGAGCTTAACAAGAGAACGATCAATTTCCAATTCAGTATCTACAGAGGCATCGATTTGTTATGGGAACACGGAGGAAAACCGCGACATTTTATCTCCTTTGATTTTCTTGATTCGATATTTCGAATCATTTTGAGAATCATTCTTTGCATCAGTAAAAATACCTTGTTTTTTCTTCATATCTTTCGATAGACGACAGCCAGTGAATCTACACTTATCAGCTTACTCGCAGCTCGTACTCAAATGTTTCAGCTGTACAAGGAAAAATATGAACATATTGATGAAGTTGAACTCAATACAAGACTAGTTGCATACACATCTGATCAGGTTAGTATTTTTTTATTACTGAAATTAAGTTTAGATTAGGATCCTTTAAAAATGTCGATATGCTTATAACTGATTTGCATCCGTTTATTTTAATTTAAAAAGGAAAAATTATCTTATATCTCTAGCGTAAAACTTATTAAATAAAAGTAGGAATATGATTTGCAAGCAAGGGAATTATTGTAATATTAAGTTAAAATAAAAGTTCATTGGCAAAAAAAATTGGTCTATAATGATGAAATCAAAAGTGATTAGAAGTTGTATGGTATAATTGACTGATTGAAGATAGTGATGAAAACAGGATAATAAAAATAACAGCTGAAGATTAAAACTGGATCCTAATTATAATAAAACTTCTTATTTAGTACTTGTAGAGCTTGATATATAAAATCATTTTTTATTCGTAATATGACTTTCTGAGTTAAATAATACATTTTGTACATATTAACAAAGACAGGCCGTGGGAGATAAATGCCCCATGATCAGCCTAATCAAAAATCAATTTTAAAAGTGATTGAATTGTTCCCAACAGACAGTTAGGAGCATAGGAATAGATCCAAGGTTAGTAATTTATTGAAAGATATCATAGCCTTCAATATTAATTGGAAAATAATTGGGGGAAAACAAATTGCCAAAAAGACTGAGACTTGTTTCTTACTGATAAAGTTTTCTCAAATTCGAAAGAAATTAGAATGTCCTGCCCAGGTGATGACAATGCTCAGCTAATTTTACATCAGCATAAGATTTAATAACATGAATATTGAAAATATATTTTTGAAGTATAACTGTATGTCTAAAATTTTTTTTGAATAATAATTTTGCTTTAATATTTAACTATGCATAAGTGTATATTATATGTTCCATGGATATATTATGCTTCAGTGAATAACTTACTTTGCAACATGGGGGAGATCCATAAATTAAAAAAAAAAATATTACATATTTTTTTCTGTGTCCAGCGGGGATATATGTGATGCCACAATTGGCATTACATATTTATTCCCTATCTTTTAAAATATCTTTCATTACTTAAGCTTATTTTTATTAATAGAATTATATTTAAAATAAATCAAAGACTTAATCTTTTGAAACGAACTTAAAATATTCTTCTCTTTTAGATCAATGTAACGGATACTTTTTATTTCATTACTAATGCGGATTTATTAATTCACTGCCGCCTCTAATCGAAAGAAAAAATCTATTAATAACTTTTTATTCTAAATTTCTAACCGCAAAAATGTTTCAGTTGCATGGTTGTAATAATTCTCATAAATTTGTTGGCGACTCGTGATTGCCAAGGTATTCTTTTAAACCCAATATTGATATGCTGGTAGGCTTTATTTTGGCTATGTTATAATTTAATGAATCGCCAATTTTGGATCTCCTACTCATGCTTCTGTGTCCGTTGGGAACAAATTACATGTACTCTTTTAATTTGGCTTTTGATTAGGCAGGTCGTGGGGAATTTGTCTCCCAAGGCCTGTCCTTATTAATATTATTATGCAAAATTGATTCAACTGAAATTCTTCTGGATAATTTTTTATATTTGGTGCCTCGAGCTCTGCAAATATAATAAAAATAAAAGCTTTTTTTTAAATATGATCCGGTTCAAGTGTTATATTCATCATCTTTTTCTGTTTTCATCATCTTCAATTTGTCAGTATTCTTCAACTAGTCCACTATACTGTACAAGCTTCCACCCACACCTTAATATTCCATCATCACCACTTAAATTGGCACACTGAATATTCCTTTACCATAATCATTATCACCATGTAACAGAAACATTTTTGCAGTAAGAAATAAAGAACAAAGAGTTATAAATAGATTTTTGTTTTCAATTAGTCGCGACAGTGAATTAATGAATCTTATATAACAATTGAAATTAATAGTTAGTTGTTACATTGATCCATAAGAAAAGGATAAAATATTATATATTTGCTCTTTATAAAATGTAATAAAAATTAAGTAATTGATTTATTTAAATTAAAATTCGATAAAGAATGATTAAAAAAAAGTTTAGGAAATTAGAAAAATTATACAGGCTAGAAAATATGTAATGCCTATAGTGGTATAACAGGCTCTTTGATTTAAAGCAATTTTCTTAATAGCTGATAAAACCCATGTGCCATGGGCGGAGTCAGGATGACATTATTCATAAAATTTTGCAAGAGTTTTGCATATTTTTCGTCATTACAAAATTTTATTTCTTTGTATTACATTATATGTTTCGCTGTCAAATCCTTATCTACAACTTTTTATTGCCAGTCATAGAATTGGATTGTTTCCAACAGAAAAACAAATTTAAAATATCTTTTATTATCCTCTTTTACAGTATTTATAATACGACGCTATTCAATTAATTAAAATAATTAAATATAAATAAAGTATCTTCCGATAAGTTCAAAATTTAGTATAATAAAGATATTTTAGAAAATAAAAGCAAATGCCAGAGAATTATTGATTGTTCAGTTGCTCTAAAACTAATATTTAAGAGCAAAAATTTTGAAGATTAAAAAAAGAAATTTTTTTATTATATTGCGAAAAAATAAATCAATTTTTTAATTATCGTCAGAAAACCTTATTAATTTCAAAACCAAGGAAAAACTGAGCAACAATTAAATATTTTGTTAACTGAAACTACTAAATTCATTGTAATTTAAAAAAGCTTACAATTTATTGCATTGGCTTTATAATCCAGTTATAAACGATCTCAGCTAGTCAAAACATTTAGGATAAAAAGTTATGGAATTCAATTTGATTACGTAGATATTATTAAGACAAAAAAATATGCATACAAAATTTGTATTCATATCAGACTTTTTTTACTCCTTTGAATTATGAAATGCTAATTGGAATCATTATATTTTGTTATATGCTTTTAAATACGAACCAATTAAAAAAAAACATTTTATTTGATGCATTAATTTAGAGGGAAATACAACATTAGTTTTCAGAAACAAAACTGATTTTTCTAAATTAATTAATGCATAAATTCTTGCATCGTTTCAAAATTAACCAAATGTGTGAGAAATTTCAGAGTGAGCTGAACCATAATGTATTGAAAATTTGCTATAACTTTATTTTAGTGCCAATTATTTAACCATATTAGTACTAATTAATTCTTTTTAAACTCCATTGTTGGATGTTTCGGTTAAACGTATACGGAAATGTGGTGCAATATCACTACCTCTTCATTAGAGTTGCAATAAATTTTAACGAAATCATGGTGCAAGCTACCGTTATTACGGTTCAGCAGTTATTCTATTTTTGTGAGAATGTAAAGCACTCTAACTTGAACTAAATTGAATATGTCTTGAAATAAATTGAAAGATTCATAAAATAGACCATGTTTGAACTATTTCAAAGTCAACTTATAAAAGTTTCAAAACAGTACAATTGACAGCATATTTTTGCATATTAAAAAAGCACTTTATTAAAAAATAGCTATAATTAGTATATTAATTTAAAAAAGTAAATTTTTTGATCTAGTTAAAGTATATCCAAATGAGAATAGGGTATAATTTGTGCTACATATGAATAAAGCAAAGCAACGTTAATAAAGCCCAAGAGAAGGCACAAAAATTAGCATACTATAATTTCGGTTCTATAAGAAAAAAGCCTTTCTCAATGCCTTAACACAAAATGAGAGTGGAAAAGTTAGGAGACGAGCACGTTGCAATAAGTGGTTTAACCGATAGGGGAGAAGTACAATATATGAAAGAAGGA
Source organism: Parasteatoda tepidariorum (assembly GCF_043381705.1). Lineage (NCBI taxonomy): Eukaryota > Metazoa > Arthropoda > Arachnida > Araneae > Theridiidae > Parasteatoda > Parasteatoda tepidariorum. Next base: position 60,127,414 of record NC_092205.1, read on the forward strand.
AAATAAGAAACAAGTGTGAGGAGATTAGTATATTCTCGCAAGAAAAAGGAATTTCTTTTAAAACTAATTTTTCTGAGTATCTAACAAATGAAAATTCTAAATTTTCTATGCTTTATTATTAATTTTTTATGCTTTATTTTATTTCATTAATTTCAATTAATTAAAAAATTTATGATATTTTATGCTTTATTTTAATACTCATAAACATGTATATTTAATAAGGCCCATTCTTCTGTGGAAAAAGCTGGATTGATAGGACTGGTGAAAATGCGTTATATTGAGAGTGATAAAGACTTGAGTATGCGAGGGGACAAATTGATGGACGCTGTACTGAGAGATCGAGAGAAAGGGCTTGTTCCATTTTTTGTAAGTTTTTCTTTCCTTTTATAAGCCTTTTAATTAAAAAAAATTTTTTTGCTTCCATAATCTATGGTAGTATCAATCATAAATGATAATATATTAATATATGTTATATGATTAATATACATCGAAGAGCCCTTACATTATGACCACCCTCCATCTATAACAATGGGCTCGCCCAGGCTTTCATGGTTTCTCGCCCAGGAACAATGTTTTCATGGGGCACATTAGGACCCATAATCTTCATAGAACAATCCCTGACGTCTGTAAGCTACTTGAACATAGTTGCAGACCAGGCTCACCCATTCATGGCAACAGTTTTTCCTGCCGGGGATGGTGTTTACCAACAGGATAATGCACCATGTCATAAGGGTCGAGTCGTCGAAGAACATTCCAGTGACTTTCAAGTCATGTCTTGGCCCCCAAATTCACCTGACCTTAATCCAATGGAGCATTTGTGGTCCTACTTGGAAAGCCAAATTCGTGCTGCCACGCTTCCCCCTCGCAATGTGGGAGAATTGCAAGACCAGTTGGTGAGAGCTTGGTACCAGATACCTCAGACTACCTATCAGCACCTTGTGGAATCAATGCCACGGCGGGTGCTAGCAGTTTTGAGGGCTAAAGGTGGTCCTACATGTTATTAACAGGGTGGTCATAATGTAATGGCTCTTCGGTGTATATTATGTTACATAATTAATATCATATGAATATATGATTCATCTAATATCATAACATTAATCATAATATCAATCATTTTAATTTCTTAGGTGTGTGCTACATTAGGAACAACTGGAGGTTGTGCATTTGACAACTTGAAAGAAATAGGCTTGGTCTGTAAGTAAACAAATCCATTCACCATAGTTAATAAGCAATTTCATAAAAATGCTCATTTTATAAAAAACTACAATTATAAAATGTTTCGGTTTTAAGAGAGAAGGAACTTAAATGAATGTGAAATTTTTCTCAAATACTTTAAAAACGAATTCCAAACAATTCTCAATCACTGATAATTAATCAAAAATTTTAAAAATTATTTAATATAAAATAATTTAAGCCTGATAAATACATTATAAAATATTTATGTAAAAAAATATACTGTGTTAGTACATTTCCCAATATTACTTAATAAACTAAATATCAAGCAAGTATTTTTAATACAAAATTGTAGAGGAAATGATATTGAAGCAAAATTATAAGTTTCAAACTGCATCATAACAGAATTAGCAACAAAATATGTTAATTAATTTATAACACTTTGGGATTTTTCTTATTGTATACTTTTTTTAAAAAAATGTGATGTAAAATTCTGTTTAATATTTGCCTTTGTCTCTTCAATTATACATTTTTCAGAATAATTAAAAACAAAGAAAAATAGAATTCTGTTAGTATTCTAAATTTTAAACGGAATTCTGTTTTCAATTTTAGGTGAAAAAGAAAATATGTGGCTTCATGTAGACGCAGCATATGCCGGGAGTGCTTTTGTTTGCCCCGAGTTCAGGCATTGGTTGGAAGGCGTAGAATACGCTGACTCATTCGCTTTCAATCCATCTAAATGGTTAATGATACATTTTGACTGCACAGCTATGTGGTAAAGGACTTAACGAACTTTTGCTTATTGTATAATACTGTTTGCAGCAACTTAACCCCTTAATGATCGGTTAATTTTCAAGAAAACGGTCATAAAAGTGCCTATTTTGCTAAATACACGTATTTGATTTGTGCTGGCATCTAGTTTAAAATAAACTAACTATCTACAATTACCTTAAAAATATCATGGTACTGCCATCTGGCGTGTAAAATAAGAAATAAAATGTTCTCCGGACGAAAGAAATGAATTAGTTTATTCTTATTGGCACGTTACTACTGAACACTCCAGCCCGTCATTTTCACGGGAGCGAGAAGGAAGGGGTTGAGTTGGGTTCACAATGGCGTATCAGAGCATCTAATGAGCATATCCCGAAGCAGTTTTCAGACTGACGTATTCCGACGTGAGAACAGACGACAAAAATCTAATTTACCAGTCTTTACTCTATTTGCATAGAATTCACACTACGATTATTGTTATCGCCTGTGCCAGAAGAATAATTTACTGTAAAAACTATTATACTATACATGAACTCTTAGTGTATGGTATAATAGTATTTACAACAAATTGTTATGTAGTATAATAATGTTTGCAAGAACTTGGTATTTGTAATATGCAATACAATTGCAGCAAATTAGAGCATAGCATGGTTTGCATCAAATTTCTCATTAGTGCAATTGTCTACACAGTAGCATATTATATTGTACACTAACGTTCGCGAAAATGGGATTTAGAAATCGCTCGATAAGTACCATTCGTCATAAGTGCAATATGTTTGGATAACATTATGCTTGAATTATGTACACAAACATCTTTTAATAAGGCTTATAAACGGCCTATAAAAGATCTATAAACGGAAAACCTATTAATGATACAACCTCGACTATCAGTCATTAAAAATGACATTATATTTACAGGAACAATTTTATGTTAAGTATAAATCAGAAGTATTTGGTGTTTACTCAAAACCTGATCTGTTTTTAGACTTTCTGGACATTTTTGGACTTATGGATTTGGTCTAATTGTAATGGACCTCTTGGGGAATAGAAACAACAACAACAGTATTTGGTATTATTAACAAAGAAGTATTAAGTTTAAATTAGCTTTGATGGAGTTAATTTGCTTGTTTATTGGTTCATTCGTACAAATAAGCATTTGATAGTGTAAATTCAGAGATAATTATGGACAAAAAAGCATTACCGGATGGCGCATGACTTTTTTATGCTATTATGCCTGTTTACGTATTGTGCATATTTATTAGGATTTACTTTATTTTATAATTAGCTGAATATCAGTTCTTCGTAAGAAGGAAAAAAAGAAAATAACTAATAAATCGGCACTGAAAGAATCATGCTAATTCAATTAGAATTATTACTAAAATTATTTAATTATCAATGGCGTCGCTTTATCAATTCGCTTGGTTCCACCAAGCAGGCTTGCTGGTATTGGCAAGTATCATTAGAAACAACAACAATAATATTAAAGAAGAAAAATTCTAAATCCCCATTAAGTAACTATTAGAATTTTTCCTTTTCTTACTCAATGACATTATTAATTATTCCATTTATAAAATTATTAATTTTAATTCTTTAGCCATTTGTTACTGGATTTCCCACTGTACAATTACAATTGGTAAATTTGTTATTGGTAGGTTTGATCGTACAGAATATAATATCACAAAATGAATAACTTTAATATGCTAAAATTAAGGCATTCAATTCAGCATTCAACACTATAGTAAATTATTATTAATTAATCACACGAAATAATTAGGATATTGATTGGTATCTAAATGGGAAATAAATAACTGCTATTTATAAATAATATAATAACTTTTAACATGCATATTTACCTTGCAATTTTGTCATATAATGTTTCATTAGTTTATAGCTGATGTTGCGTAACATATTATTTTTCATTAACGACGATAATTTACATCTAACAATCTAACATTTATTAAGCTGTAAAATTAACATTTATAAAATAAAACCCCCAAATTATTAAAATGAAATATGTTTGCACTTATGTGTAATTTTAAGTGCCATAAACATTATCCATTTCAAGTTCTCTGTTACATTAAGACACACGTGAAAGCATGGGCGAAATGCACATGAATTTCTGAAAGTTCTAACATTTATTTACTTATAAAATTAACATTTATAAAATAAAAAACCCAAATTATTGAAATGAAATATGTTTGCACTTATGTGTAATTTTAAGTGCCATAAACATTATCCATTTCAAGTTCTCTTTTACATTAAGACACACGTGAAAGCATGGACGAAATGCACATGAATTTCTGGAAGTTCTAACATTTATTTACTTATAAAATTAACACTTCTTATAAGTAAAATTATTTACTTATAAAATTATTTTTAGGGTAAGGAATAGTGAAAGACTTCATCGGACATTTAATGTCGATCCATTATATTTGAAGCATGAAAACACTGGTAAGATACATTTAAATCCTAAAAGTAACAATTTTACAAATTATAAATTTATTTTATACAAATTTATTTTTTCTCTAATATTTAAAAATCTACTAGCTCCACTATGTTCGGAAATTAATCTTATATTTTATTTCGCTCTGCGGAAAAACTTATAGTTAAATTCTTAAAACTAGTAGAAAATTTTATACGAACATTGCGGTTTAAAAATTTATGTCTAAAATTACAATATAGTTTCAGTTGCCTTCAATGCTAGAATTGTTGTAATATCTTTCAAGCCACATCTAACAAAGGCAACTAATTACGGAATAAAAATATTTAAAAAAATAATAAAACATAAATTCAATTTTTTTTAAATACGGTTTTTGATTTGTGAAAAGTAAAGTAAAAAGTCCATTTTCCATAATTTAGAGAAAATCGTTGATAGGCTCATACGTGCTCGTACGTAAATATATATGAAAAGCAATTATCGCATAAAATTTAGATATCAGATTTTCTAGATAGATATTAGATTCAGATATCAGAGATATTGGATTTTCTCCTGTAGAGACTAATTTTTTTTACATTCAAAAAAATTTAATAATTTAATTTCATTTAAAAATAAATAAATAAATGTTAACGATGTTAAGTTAAGATCTCTTGTTGGGCGATTTTCACCCACTATCCCGGTCCTGAATCTCAACCCATACTTAAAAGCAACTTATGAAGCAACTTATGACTTTATTTCGAAAAGAATTTTTTTTAAACATATACTGTCGCCATCTATTTTATTTTAAAAGAATCTTTAAGTAAAGCACAAACTATGCTCTTTCCTATCTCTGGTTTAAACCGCTATTTGCGTAACTATACATTATTTTATTAGTTATTTTAAAGTAATTTTTGAGTCACAATATTTGTATTTAATTTAATTATGAGAAGGAAAGGGTGCACAAAGGAAAATATAACAATCTTACTCATAATGGGGAAGAAAATACATACATAGCTAATAAAAAGTTTAATAGTTTTTCAACAATTATCTCTTATTTGTTCAAGTTTTATCACTTCACAAATAAAAAAATTGAATTTGCAGGTCTAGCTGTTGATTTCACGGTAAGTCCGAATAGTATAACTATATTACATACAGTATGTTTACATAATAGCTATTTATTATATGATATTCATTATTACAATGCTTCTGTATTAACAACATTCAGAATAATTAAGTTATTAATATAACGAATATTATTTAATTCATCTGCATGCTTAGTGATTCTATTTTATGGTTAGCAATCATAATCTGCTGCCCAGTGGCCTGCCTACATAATATATTTTTTTCTAAAAGGTCATAATTATGCAAATTAGTTTTTATTTTTTAATATTTGTCAATAATGGTAAAATTTTCGTATTGATGAGTGTTAAACTTATGCAGCTTTAAATGATGAAAATTGAATGAAATCAGACAAATTACTGCCCGATGGAGTAGTAAAATTTCAAAAAAGGGTTAGTTCTCCATTTTGGCAGCGCAAGTAAATTCAGTTATTTTATTTATCAATTTATTACTATTATTTTTAAAAAAAATATTGTTAACCTAAAAATAAAAGTAAATAAAAATAAAAGTAAATAAAACTGAAACTGTAAAAAAAAAAAAGTTGAATTTTCTTGCATTGACAGCATTGGACTTTATCGCTTGCAAAGTGCAGAAAAAAGTGATATTATAAAATTTATACTTCTCAATAATTTTTCAATTAATTCTGAGTAAATTTTGCATTTTATCATGAAATGTTTTAAAATATTGTCCTAAAAATTTAAATACCATTTAGTACAAAAAAAAAAAAAAAAAACAAAAAAAAAAACACGTTAAATTAAACGATAAAAAAATTAGACATTTATAAAACGATGTAAAACTTCACTTATGGTATAATTTTTGAAAAGATGAGTTTTTCACTTTTATGGAAATTCAGCTTCGCTTAATTAGTTTCAGTGAGAGATAACGGGACGCATTAAGAGAAAATTAAATCTTTATCTTATAACGTTAACTTCGGACTTCAATCCTGACCAAATAATAAGCACCATATTTTCCAGATTGCTGATTCTCTCCTCTTCCTTCCTATTCACACATATTTTGAGGACCGAATATTTGAACCTATCAGTAAAAAAGTGGCATGCTAATTCACAGCTATGCATAACTTCAATATTTAAAGTTTGGTGGAATTTCACATAAAAATCGCATCTTGTACGTCTTGCAAATCTAAATATGCATGAATTTGAATGATAGATGGCAGCATCAAAACTTTCAGAGTTTTCTGAATGAGAGTAACAAAATTACATAACGTGACTAGATTCTATAGACTATTATTCTTTATTTAATCATAATTTGCATTTTAAGATTTAATTGCTTGCTACAAAATGTAATATTTACCTTTATAATCAAATTTTTAAAATTTCTCCATTCTATTCAATTGTAGAATAATATAGACTGCTACAAAATAATTCAACTTAAAAGTATTTTATAAAATACTATTTTTGTTCGAGGTTTCTAGATATAGTACTGAAAATTGCTTTATTGAGAACATACTCCATTTTTTAATACAAACCAATATAAATATTTGCAGAATATAGATATGAAATTTTTGTTTCAGTTTCATTTCAGTTTTACTTCTGTTTCTTAGAGAACTAGAATTTTAATGGTGCTGCCATCTAATGACAAAAATTATGAACAGCTTTGCACAAATCGATGAATTTAATTTAACTCGTCTTCTTATATAACAAGCTATACTATTGCTAGTATAGTAATAATCTTTTCTGAACAACTGGTTTATCTCTCAAATGAATAATTGCAACATCGTAATAGTGCTTTGAATCCCTGTGCAGTACCTAAAGGTACTCCTTTCCCTTAAAATTTGTATATAGAGAGAAATTATAAGATGATTTGTATCTAGCACTTGTGCCTGTCCTTAATTTCTGTTTGCTTAGTCAGCTATGTAATGTCACATTTCTAAAATGTTTGCAATATATTTTTTAAAGTTGTAATACAAATTTTATAAAATCACAGCACTGGCAAATACCGCTGAGTAAACGCTTCCGTGCTCTAAAATTGTGGATGGTCCTGAGGAATTACGGTATAAAAGGACTTCAGAAGCACATTCGTCATGTAAGTAAACTCTTATTTGCCATGTAAATTAACTTAATATTAAATTTGCTGTTAAATGTTACTTGCAAACGAGTCTTAGCTTTGCAGCAGTGGCAGGTGCTAGAACAGCGGTTCCCAAATGTTTTGTCTACGGAATCCTAAATAATCAATCTTCTTCCGACGGAACCCTGACTTCATAATTGAAGTGAATAATGACAATTTTGTACGCATTAACCGTCAAAATACTACTTACTTTTGACTTTTGAACTTTTTTATAATTAATGAGAGAAATGAATTTCTTTTCATCGCTCTATCATGAGTAATTGAGTTTTATGTTCGACAGTTAAATTCGCAGTCTTGAAAATGTAACTAGTCTAGCTAAAAATTTGTTTTTACATTGCTATAAAAAAAGAGCTTTTGTAAATATTTAAAATGGTTATTAGGAAAGCGTATTTCTTTATTAAGGAAATCAGTTATTTTATTTTGATTTGAAAAAAAAAAAAAAACGAAAACAGTGTGAAATGTTATTGCAATTCTTTTATAATTGCATGTTCTTTTCCTAATTTTTCATGAAATATATTGTTAGAAGATTTTTTTTTCAAAATTTTAATTTCTCTCTCTTCGGCATTTTACTTTAAACATAATTTCATAAAGGGAATGGAAATAATAAGTAAAATATGTAGTTCTAATTGTATCTAAATACAATTGCAGATTTCAAAAATGTTAAAGAAAAGTCTTCAGTCTTGGAACTCCGTTAAATCTCCTGCGGAACCCTAGGTTTTCGAGGAACACAATTTGGGAACCGCTGTACTAGAGTCATCAATTGGCTTACGAGCAACAATTATTCCCCAGTTCATAGTTATCATAATATCATATGTATTAGAGTTGTATTCAAAATTGCATTTAGAATTTAATAAAAAAGGATTAAAAACTTTTAACTATGTAAATGTAATTTAATTATATACATAAATAATATCTTTAACAATTAAGATAGTTTTGTGAAGAATATTTTATAAGCATATTTTATACTAGTTGGAATCAATAATTGAATAATCTATTGAAAAACTAAAATAATTTAAATATATCATACATAGTGTTCTATAATTTCCACATTTAGAATTCGTTTTCTGAACTCGTGTCAAAATTATTATCAAATATTGATATCACATTTGAGATCGTAAAAGCAAAATCGTAATCAAAACCTGGATAATCATTAAAAAAGAACAAAGAACATTAAAAAAGAAAAGAACTATTATTACAAACTTAAAATTTTTCTCACTACTCAAATTGATTTTGATGTTTTTTAAAACATCATCCGCAATAGTGATTCGTAAGATTTTTAAAGAATTTTGCTTTTTTTCCCTCACTTACAATTACTTGTCAACTTTATTGTATATATTTGTAAACGTCATGGTTGAGAAGGACTTTAGAAATACAAATTACTGGCGGTGAATGAGGATTGATTGGAACAAAAACAATACGTTATTAAATTATTATAATTAATTTTTATTTAATAGATAAACTAATTGGAAGCTAATTGAAAGATTTAATGTAGCTTTTCACTTTTAATAAAATACAAAAGGAATTTTAATTTAAAAATATCTAGTATTTTTACCTAACTATAAGATTTCTATAAAATCAGTTTTAATTAATAAAATAAATAATAAATCAATAATAATAAAGCAATTATTAATAAAACAGGCTTACAGATATTCCTTATAGTGTAGATTCTTATTTAGTGATTATAATAAAACATATAATAATTATTAAATTATTTTTAGTTTATAAATTGGAGCTATAAATGATTGTCTTCAGAGAAAAATAAACCTTGTGGATGACAATTTTTTTGCGAACTTTGTGTAAAATATTTGTTTTTAATGAAAAATGTTTAACACTTTTTTAAAATTTCCATTAAGGGTATTAAGCTTGCAAAACTATTTGAAACGCTTGTTCGAGATGATGACAGATTTGAAATTCCTGCCCAGAGGCATCTTGGTCTGGTTGTGTTTAGAATCAAAGTATGATGTTTAGAAAAAAATTATTTTACTCATGCTTTCTTTTTCTTTTTTTTATTAAGGTGAAGTTAGGAGAGTCTGCGCACAATTCAACAAACAATGTTTTGCGAAAAAAAAAACTACATAGCTATGCCATGTCCTAGACGTTTGTAGCAATCAACTTGCTCTATGAAGTTTACAAAGCAGTACTACCTTTCTTACAAATACTTAGAATTGCAGTGTGCGTACTGTACTATCTCCCAGAACTTCTATGTGCGCAATCTCTCCTAGATTTACCTTATAAAAATGTTCTGTTATGTTTTTGTTGTCGTCGGCTATCAAGGCAAAGGGGGTGCGGTTGTCCTTGTTTTCTAGTGGTTCCGTCAATGGCGAAGAATTCAACTTCTGCCTCACCCATACGTCACACCCGTTTATAGGGCGGATTCATTAATACATCCACTCATTCACCCACAGATAGTAATTTTGGCCTCAACTAGAGAACGATCAATCACCTATTCAATAACCTCAAAGGTATTGATTTCTTATGGGAACATGGAGGACTTGGTGACCCAACGGATTGAACGTGCACCAATTTTGACCTGAACGATCAATCTCCAATTCATTATCGACAGAGGTATTGATTTGTCATGGGAACATGGAGGACTTTGTGACCCGATTCAAACTACCGTTCTCACAAACGTGAGTCCTGCTCTCTGCCTACCAGGCTATCCCGGCCTTTTAAATGCTCTGTTATATTTCTAATTTATAACAAAAATGCATTGTCTTCCCGATAACGAACTTCTACCATATATTTTTTATTAAAAATAATGTCCTCAATTAATGATTATCACATAAATCTAAAGTTTTTTTTCTTCCAAAAATGACATTGTTTAAGCTTTCAATACAAATACTTCTGTTGGATGCAATTTTAAAAAAAAGATATTCTTCTTTTAACTTCTCCAAAATTAAAAAAATGTTTTCATTATTTTTGTTTGAACATAATTTTTTTGAGATTGCAAAGCACTTGATAGAAATTTTGAAAAATAGGCACTTTTGACTGAATATATCTTTGCATATCTTGAACATATCTTGAACCTATTTTTAAAACTATATAAAATTTCTTTTATTTTTGCTCGTTTGATCATTCTTATATTTTATCTAACATTGTTTTTAATTAAAGTTATTGTTCTATAAAGTTAAATATTTAACTTTCAATAAATTCGTCACAATTCAAGAAATTTTTTTTAAAAAAAATGAGATTTTCCTCTCGGGAAAAAAAGGAAAGAACAAATTTTAAAACTTTTGAAATATCTGAAAGTTGAGTAATAATTTTTTTTAAGATTCAGATTTCTTATAAATTTAATAAAAGTAAATTAAAACTGTGTTTTCCTCTGATTTGTTTGAGATAATACGTATGCCTAAATAGAAATCCAAATTAGTTTTTATTTTGCATGTCTTATTGTTTTTAAATTATTATCAATAGTTATTATTTGTTTAAGGTCATCGACCTATTATGTTAAGTAATTCTTTTATAAATTCAGCGCTATATAATGTTATTTTAGTCAACAACAAAATTTTTCAAAAACGAGTTATTTTCCCTCTCGAAGGAAGAATAGACAAAATCCATTTTTTTAAATTTGTATGATAATGTTTAATCAATTTCAGAAATTCTTATAGATTTAATAAAAGTGAATTAAAACTCGAAGAACTGTTCTGATTTCTTTTTTTTTTTGTGTAATCATTTAAGAAACAATAGCAAACAATTTCATTCTATAAGGTTATCGTTCTCTAACGTTACAAAACAACTTCAACTTATAACAATTATTTTTAACTCAAAAAGTGTCTTATGTAGACAACGATTTTGAAATGGAAAAGTAGAAAATGATTTCGAAAGCTGAATCGTTTATTTAGAAAACGCTTTATCACTTTTCTCTATCTAAATCACACACACACTTATAGATTTTACATAAATAAGATAAGCTCTTAAATTTTGTGTGTAAAAAATGATATTATAGCAATGCTATTTAAGCTTATTTTATAAAATAACAGTTCAATGCTGAGTTCTATCATATGATATTAGTTTTAATTCAACACTTTCAATTACTTTTGAAATTAATTCAAAAATAAAATATAATGCTATTCAGAAAATTTAAAAAAGAAATTATCCAATCAGCCTTAATTAGTAATTTTCTTACTATCGTTTAAATTGAATTCCCCACTCTTATTTTATTACTCTTGAAATAAATTCGAAAATGAAATATACTGTGATTGAAAAATATAAAAAAAGAGTACTTCAATTAAATATCCATTAGCTTTACCCACCACGAATTAATTAACATTAGCTTTTATCATTTAATGAATGATCTTTTCTTTGTTTTATCTTTATTTAAAGTATTAATGAATTTAAATTTAGAAATAGTATATTATTGATTGTACAAATAATATACTATATATAAATATATATATATATATATNAAGCATATATATATATATATATATATATATATTATTTCTATTATTTAAATTCATTCAAGCAAAGTAAAATAATGCAAGGATATGCTTATAAAAAAAAATTGAAAAATCGATCTTAGATAAATTTTTATCACCTTTTGTTATAATGATAAATCAGAACATTAAGTTTTTTTTCAAATTTTTTTTTCGTTAATGTAAAAGTAAACTTAAATCAACTGTCATCTTACAACTGCAGACTCCTATGAGGTGAAAAAAGGTCTGCGATCCACTTTTTTTCCCCCCACAAAAATAAATTCTACTTTCTTGTAGACGCCGTTTTGACTCAACTCTTATTATGTACACTACTAAATCTCGAATCAAGACCGGTTCTAAACCGGCGAGGAAGACAGAACATTTTGTTCCCTGAAGAAATTATATGATGTGAACTTACATGACCTTACAATATTTGATCTAAGAGATGTATAGTTAAATATATTTTTTAACGTAATCTTAGGAATCAAGTGGCAAGTCGCAAAAATAGAGTTTTAGCTTTAAATCGATAATTTAAGAAATATGATGATAAATATCAAAAATTAAAATTGAAGTCTTAAATAAAGGATTTCTATTGATATTATTAGTAATAGTGAAAGCTTAATAATAATAGCAATAGATTATTAATAATTGTACCATCATTAATAATGGTTGTCTGTAGCCGGATTTAATTAACGAAAGGTGAAGCCAAAATTAAACTCTAGTAGGCAGGTAATTTTTATATGTGTTAGTTTTATACTAATATTTTTTTAAATGTTAGAAGTTTATTTTGAATTTGTTTAGGTATCAAAAAGTTTGCTATGAAAGCTAGCTTATCTCAATGCTTCGTATAGAAATTCCCTTGTCTTCTGTGTTGGGTTCAGAGTTACTAGACTATTGAGTTGAACATTGATATTTGTAAACCCAAAAATAGGTTGAATGTTCAAGGGCTGTTATAGCCCTTTGAAGCAGATGGACATCGATGTGCCTTTCTATATATTTTTTTCTAACTCACCAATTAGTATCCAAAATATATTTTGGCTTATTTTAATTAAAATAAAATAGTCTAGTAGTTACTAAAAAAGGTTAGATTATCGAAATTATATTTGTTCTAAAATACAAAATCCAAAAAAAAAGTAGTTTGAAAAAAAATAATTGAAAATTCATATTCAAAAATTTATCAATTTCTGATTTTATAAATTAAGGAAATTTCAATGATGAATTTAATTAATGAATTTCAATGATGAGTTTCTCTTAGATCTAAATAATTGTAAATAAGTAGAAATTTATAAAAAAAACAAACATTGTTTGGAAGTGAACCGTGTTAGAAAGATCTATAGAGCAGAAAAAGACATTGATGTTTTATTTTGTATTTCATAACCATAAATTATTAAAATGATAAATATAATATTTTTCAAATATTTTTACTTAAATTAACACAAAATAATCTAAAGAAGTAGAAAAAATGTGTTTAAAAAAAATCTGAGTCAAGGGTTAAAGTATGTATGCGTGCTTTTAGTTGGGTAATATGGGTGTTAATATTTTAGTATTAAAGTCTTTCTAAACTGCATTGAATAATTTTATAACATGTAATTTCTATCCGCTACGGTTCTGTTAAGACTAATTTGAATTCGTCTAAATATTCTCTCTGTACTAAGCGTATGTTTGATTTACAAACTAAGTCATTTCAAGAACTAGTGTATATAGGCATCTAGATTAATGACACTTACATTATATTGTCTCGTATCGCAACCAATTAATTCCCTCATATATATTTCAATGCGAGGTTTGCGAACTACTAATTACCTAATATGTACTTCATTGCAAAATTTGTATATTACCAACTGCATCGTACATATTTCAATGCGAAATTTACAAAATACCAATCACTTTATATGTATTAGAATACAAAATTTGCAATCAACCAATTGCTTCACATGCATTTTAGGGCAAAATTTGCAAACTTTAATTTCCTTACAGATATTTATATATATACAATGTAAAATTGCTACTTGAAAATTGTATTTTACTAACGTACAAATGTTATTTTATCCTTATAAAAGGGTGAAAACGAGCTAACCGAAACACTTCTGAAGAAAATAAATACCAGTGGAAAACTACATTGCGTTCCTAGTTCTCTTAAGGGTAAATATGTCATCCGTTTCACAGTCACATCACCTCGGACAACATTCCAAGACATCCAGAATGACTGGACCTTCATCCAGTTAATGTGCAGCCAAATCTTAAACGAATCACCATCTGGAAGACGTCCTCTGTCCATAGCCGAGATCAAGAGGCGGAACCCTTCATTTGGTACTAGTCTACTTCTGAGCAACAGTCCTATGACTCCCAAAGTTATGAATGGTAGTTTTGTCGCAATTTTCGAAGCAGGAGATGCTTTGAAGGTAATAACATTTCCATTTATTTAATCTGTTTGGTAAATGGTCAATCTTATACGAGGGTTAACTTGATTTTTCTTGGAAGTTCAAGTTAAGCTTTGTAAACTGAGGAACAATTCATTCGGTACTAGTCTACTTCTGAGCAAAAGTGCTATGGCTCCCAAGGTTAGGAATGGCTGTTTTGTCACCATTTTCGAAGCGGGAGATGCTTTTTAGACAAATATATTTCCATTGATTTAGTTCGTATGGTAAATGGTCTATCTTATACGAGGGTTCATTTGATTTTCCTGGAAGTTCAAGTTAAGCTTGTAAACTGAGGAACAATTCATTCGCTACTAGTCTACTTCTGAGCAACAATCACGTCTCCCACAGTTAAGTTATAAATAGTAGTTTTTTCACCATTTTCAAAGCAAGGGATGCTTTGAAGGTACTAATATTTCCATTTATTTAATCTCTTTGGTAAATGGTCTATCATCTTATACGAGGGTTAATTTGATTTTCTTGGAATTTGGCGGAACAGTTCAAGTTAAGTTTTGTAAACTGAGGAGTAATTCATTCGGTATTAGTCTACTTCTGAGCAATAATCATGACTCTCGAAGTTAAGTTATGAATAGTCAATATAATAGTTATAATTAGTAAACTGAGAAACAATTTATTCGGTACTAGTCTTCTTCTGAGCCACAGTCATAACTCCCTAAGTTTAAGTTATGAATAGCAGCTTTGTCAGCATTTTCGAATAAAGAAGTGATTTGAATGGTATTTCCATTAATTGAACCTGTTTGGTCATCTTATACGAGGTTACCTTATCTCAGTTTGGTCACTTTATATATACGATACATATTATCGATCCCCTTATACGAGAGTTACTTAGATTTTTTTTAAATTCCGCCAAACAGTTTATTTTAAGCATAGTAAACTGATGAACTCTTCATTCGATGCTAGTCTTATTCTGAGCAACATTTCTATGACTCCCCAGGTTAGGAATAGCAGTTTTGTTACAATTTTCGAAGTGGGAGATGCTTTGTAGACAATTATATTTCCATTGATTTAATTCGTATGGTAAATGATCTACCACATCGTACTACCGTTATTTTGATATTTTTTTGGAATGCAGTTAAACGGTTCAGGTTAAACTTATAAAATTGAGGAACCCTTAATTCGATACTAGTCTATTTCTGAGTAACAGTCATATGATCCCCAAGTTAGGAAAAGTAATTTTGTAGTCAGTTTCGAAGCTAGAGAGGCTTTAAAGGTCTTTATATATATACTGTAATGAGCACAGCAGTTCGTATCGATTGGAGATGAACAAAACAGTCCTTAGGACTCCAAAAATTTATTGGTAGAATCTTCAAGAAAAGACAGCAATTTTCAGCACTTAATTGCAGCATGGATAATTGGCTAGTGCACAACAAATCACCGGCTCTGAAACTTCAAACTGTTCACAAGAGACCCGTAAATCAGATTACTATTGAGGTCACAAAAGGACTAATGTTCTCTCTACTTTACTGCGAGGCACACTCCTATTAATATAGGGCTGGCGATGGACACAAGAACTTTCGGCATAATTCTTGACAATTCTTGTAAAACTCCGTAAATATTAGTCGTATCGCTTTGAAACTCAAATTTTCCAGAACTATCATTTTGTTGCAAAATGGTCGCTAAGTATCGCCAAGTAGCCAAAATTATCTCCAAGTCGACAAAAATGTTAAGTGTACCCAAATGAATTTTCATATCTACATACTAAATTGTATTACATTCATTTATCTACTAATTAGTTTGGTTTTTATTAATTAGTTTGGTTTTACCTGATTAAAAGCTTCATTCACTTCAAAAGTACATAAAAGGTAAATAAAAATGACTTGTGAAAAAATGAGAACATGTGAGTCAGACTTGAATAAAAAGAAACAAGAGTGATTTGAAGCGTAAAAGTTAAAGTTGTCAACGAAAAATGGAAAAATAAAGAGGATAAACCTCAAAAATAGAGAGTTTCTCTTCTTTATTTTCCCATTTTCCATTGACAATGTTTTATATTTCAAATCACTTTTGTTTCTTCTTATTCCTGTCTGACAAGTCTTGAAAATGGGCGCCTATTTTTGAAGCGCTTGAAACAGGTCGATTTTTATTTACCTTATAAATATCTTTGAAGCGAATGAAGCTGTAACAGGTAATATTTTACCGCGTCAGTTTCTTCGAAATATTTACTTGATAGTTTGGTTTTACTTTATCCATGGTAACAGTTCTATTTCCTTCTCGTGTAAAACTATATGAACATAGATGTTAACATTTACTAGTTTAACAAATAGCTTTTCCTAAAACAAATTCGGGAAATCTTTGTCTATGTAAAAAAGATAATAAATTTTGCTTTCAATAAATCAAACTATTGGAGCCATATTTCTCAGATTGCCGCCACCTCCTGTATTTTGAATGTTAGAAATCGGAATCCATCGAATAAAAAGGGGAGGCTTATTCAGGGACAATGCGTTTTCATGTCTGAATTCGTGACTTAAAATATCGTCAGCACTAATTAATTAGCATGTTTGAGGTCATCCCCTCGAATCATTAAGATTGAGTCCTAGAAGATAAAGATTCAATCATTAGATCAAAAATTATTCAGGGTGGTCCATATTTCATTTTGCGTACTGTTCAGTAACATTTCTACTTTTTTTTTTTATTTATTTAATTTTTTTGTTTGTTATTATTTTAGATGATTTGGAATAAATATGTAATTATTAATTCCCTTGTGTAAAACTGAAAAAAAAAAATTAAATTTCGTTTGTATAATTGCTATTCTATGAATTAATTAAAAATAGGTAAAAATTTATCTCGCCCTACGAGCAAATTTGAATTCAAATTTAGCAATGCTAAGTTTTTGTTTCACAGTTTCTCAAAACGCGATCACTACTTTTTAGTTTTCAACTTCTGTCAAACAAAATCATGACATTTTTTAATTGTTTCATTAACTATTAGACTAATCATATTAGACTCTATTGTTAAAAATCCCAAAAATGCAACTCGGTTTATGCCTTTTATTTGTTTATTACACGTTGATCTACATTGCAACAACCTTACGCAGACTTGTATTGTTTACATTTTCTAAGGAAACTCACCTCGCTTTATGTGTTTTATTTGTTAATCACACGTTGAGCAATGTTTAAACTATGTATAAGCTTGCTTTATTAGTATTTTAATTAAAATGCTAACTCATTTTAAATTTTTTATTTTATTATAACATGTTATATGAATCTGCAACAACAATGCGAAGACATTCACTGTTAATACTTTAATATAAATATTAACTCATTTTATTTTATTTTTTAAATCTTTACTACATTTTTCAGCTGTTTAAAACTTCTGAAGCTTCTTGCATTTTCACAGTATTGTCAACCTTTTTCTTAAATTTTTGTTTTTAATTAGCTTATTTTTCTTTAAAAAAAAATCAGATTTTCGGTCAAGCTCAAGTTTTTCTCCTACGGCGCCACAAAAAACTTTTTCTTAAATTCTTATTTTTAATTAGCTTATTTTTTCTTAAAAAAAATCAGATTTTCACTCAAACTCAAGTTTTTCTCTTACGGTGCCACAAAAACCTTTTCTTAAATTCTTGTTTTTAATTAGCTTATTTTTTTAAAAAAAAAAACAGATTTTCGGTCAAGCTTAAGTTTTTCTCTTACCTGGCCACAAAAGCTTAATTATTTTTAAACCAATAATTGTAAAAGTTTACGGTGTGAGTAGTAGATGTGTGCGTTATTCTCAAAATTTCATTTTTATTTCACAATAGGTAGGAAAATGGAGATATCCCGTTAGAGCTAGATCGGCATCAGTCTTTTAGCACTTTTTTTTAGGAATTGCGCTCTCTAAAAAAAAGGTACGATAAGATTTTTATTTATCTAAGAAACTGAATTTTATTTAATCTAAGGAAGTTAAACTGCACCATGCATTATTTAATGCATGGGGCAATGATTATGAAATATTTTACATTTAGAAATGATTGCATATCAAAACACTCTGTGGATTTCATTTTTCCTACCTTCTAAAATTTCATGAATTATTTAAAAATATTCAGAAGTATTTATTAATATAAGGTTAAAAAAAACTCACCTTTAATTCTAAATAACAAAATCTAAAATTCAAAGAAAATAGATTGAATGTGTTTCTCACTATTTACGCTGGTATCACGTTTCAGGAGCTCGTCAGGTATCGGATTTTAAAAGTTTTCAATGCTTAGAAAATCATTCAATCGCTATAAAATGCTTAAAATTTTCCGTTTAGTTGATCGGTTAATTTAAACTAGCTAAAATAATTAAATTAGTTCAAAAATTAGCTTGACTGCTTGATGAAGTTGAATAAGATCGATTTCCAAGAAGAACCTTTCACCATCTCTCGATATTATCCAAGTGGACTCAGAAATTGTATAAAGTATGAATAAATCAACAAATCCAGCTTAATACATTTTTATCTGACGTTTTCCGTTTATCACAAATTTTCCATTAATTTTTGTTATCTTTATGAAGAGAGGGTGAAAAAAAGTTGTTTTTTTAAAAAAATTTTTTTTTAATCTATTATTTATCTGTAATTTTTTATTGAATTTAATAATAGTTTTAATTTCATTTTAATATTTATTTATTTTCATTTTAATACTTTTTTATTTTGTTTAAATAAAATTTTACATTAAATTTCATTTTTATTATTTATATTGTACAAAATCGTTTCATAATCCCTGCTCTTATATAATAGTTTTGGAATCATTGCAAAATGAAGGAACACTAGGGGATTAATGATAAATTTTATTGGAAAAAATCAAAAGCTTTATTAAGTCAGACAAATCATTATCAATGGCAATTTCTATAATGGCTGAATTAAGAGCAACAGAATTAGTTTGACAACTGGATAAAACTGAATAAGATCGATTTCTAAGAAGTCCCTTTTTCCATCTGTCTATATCATAAAACAACCAAACTAGTTGTAATGCTTAAAAGCTTATATTCCCTGGTATTTACCTATGTAATGATCCTCCAGATTTTCGCAAAGCTTTTGTTTTACACTTAGATATTTATTTATGTTTCCTGATATGTATTTTTTTCTGTGTCATATATTTTAATTTTATAACAGTCATTGAACAGCCAACCCAATTTACGACTACTAATGATCAACAACGTAGTCATGCAATTTTGAACCCAATCTAGAAGACAAGTATTGGGAGAAATTTGTCTTCGTGGAGGACTTTTTAACTGGTCGATACGAATTCCACATCTAGCTTGCACCGACCAGAGTGCTGACGTATAATATCCTCATTGGTAGACGGATCAAGGGTTAGAATCCCCTTGCCGTCAAGCTAACCGCGGAAAGTTTTCATGGTTTTCCTTTCCATGCAACGCAAAGCCATATATTGTTGAGAATGATTAAAAAAATTCATGTTAAAAGAGCTGAATACGAAATACCTTGCATAATATTATTATTTCTAAAATTATTCTGGCATAAAATTTTAACTAAATTTTTTGTTAAAAATTTGGTTTAACTCCGTGATGTGCATATTCTTTTCGAAACTTCATATATCAATGATTGTTCATAATGATTATAAAAATTCATGTTAAAGGGGGTGAATCCAAAATATCCTGTGAATTTTTTTTGCATTGAACTTTTATTTTAATATTTCTAACATTAACTTAGCATAAAAATTTAAATATTTTTTTTTTGATAAAATCTTTTTTTAATATCCTGATGCCTACGCTTTTTTTTTATAACTTCATATATATTGATAATGATTCTAAAATATCATGTTAAGGGCAGTGAACACGAAACATTTTGCGCATTGAATTTTTACTTTATTATTTATAATATTAACCTAGAATTTTGAAGAAAATCATTCTTATTTTGTTATTTCAGCGTCATTTTTACAAGAGTTTTATTGCACTTCTCACACTTCCGCACCTGATACCCGTAAGTACTAATAATTTATTTCTCGCCCTCATGCTGCTTATTCAGGAGTTTTTAGATAGGAACGGGACTTTAAGAATTGCCAGCAAGGATTCACCAGTCTTGCAAAGAAGGCTCAAGGGGCTCATCAGAGGGCAACGGCAGTACAGTCTGGACTCCCACATAGACTTGATGGTGGCTGCCAACTCAGACAAAGAGGATAAAACTTCAAAAAACAGTGTTCCAGCCATCGAAGAACTCAGCCATGGACAGGATGCAGAAGAGGATACGCGTTGTACCAAGTGTGGACAAGTGCTCTCCACAGAGTAATTTAATTTAGTCATGACTATTATCATTTGCAATTTTTTTCTCTGTATAATTTATGGAGATATATTTTAATGCGTTGCATGTAGTTGATATTTTTGTTGTTGTTGCTTTTATCATCATATGCTTTTTAAATAAATGTTGCAAGCTGATATATTGCCTCTTTCATATTGCAGTCTGCGATGTAAGACGATTAGAGTACGTTTTTGTTTCCAAAATAATGTGGATTTTCTTCCTACGTTTTGTGCCATTTTCAGAATTAACATACATGGCTCTAGCTGAAGATACCAGATAGAAGTGCAAGGTTGATTTTAATGTAACAATATTAATCACAAAGCCCAACAAGGTTTATAATTGATTAGCAAATAAACTATACAAGCTTGAAGCAATGTTAAATTTCAGTACTCTAGTATACGCACTATGAGGTTCGCATTACGCAAACAATAATCGTTAAAAGCAAACCCATTAAAATCAATATTGAATCTGCAGTTAGAAAACAAGGCTATAAAAACCTTTTGTAATCGAGGATGAATCATCATTCTCAAATCAAGAATAAAAAGCGTACTCAAACCAATGATAAATTCACCTTTTCAAGATTTATTTTAGATTTTATGATCATTAGTGAAGCAAGGCTTATTTGCGCGATCTTTTATATTCTTTAACATTTTAAGAGAGAAGGTAGGCCAGATCTATAAGTTTTTAACACAAATAAAGTGTTGACGAGACAAAGTTACAGTGGGGAAGAAAGGCAAATACGAGGCTTATAGTAAAAGCTAAAAAAAAAGATTTTTTTGTAAATTTTTTTTTGTATGGCTTTATTTAATCTATAAGGAAGCAAACTTGGCATACTAATCTTTCTACTAAGTTAAACAAAACATAATTAATCAACTATTCTATGCCAACCAAATGAAAATGAAAGTACAACGTTGATCAAAAGGTTACCTGCTATCTGGGACAGCCTAAAATTGATCTATTACTTATGAATAACTGTTCTGAACTCACAGCAGTACCGCAAATGGTACAGAGTTCGCAAAAAAGAGCTCTTTCATATAGTGACAAAGTAATCGAAAAATAATCTTAACCATATGCTTACTAAATCACTTAGCATGATGAAGCCATTCTGTTCCACTTACGGTACCAGAAGTAAGCAAAGGGTTAAGTAAAAGTACTAAGATAAAAGGTTCTTTGAAACAATAGTCTTAAGATAAATTTTCAGATTTCTGGGGAAAAAATTACATGAATTAGTTGTTTTGAGTTTTTATTCAAACAAGAAAGAAACGAAAGAGATATCAAAATCAGCCGAATCACTATAGAAGAAGGTAGGTTGAAGAACATTAAAAACCAATTGAAAATTGGAGGCATTTCTAATGATCGCCTTTTAACTTTTTTCTTTTTTTCAATCAAACAGGTTTCGATATTTTCAGTCCAATAATCGTCATATTCTAATAGGTGAAATAAACAAAATTAATTTCCGAAAAGGTGAAATAGCCAGAATGCATAATAAGAATGTAAATTAGAGAAAAATAAACTAATGTAAATTAGTCAAAAAGTTTGCATAATATGAATGTAAATTAGAAAAAGTTAGCATAATATGAAGGTAAATTAATTTAAAGAAGGAAATAATTAAAAAGGGATACATAAAAAATAAAGAATATAAAAGGAATTACAGTATATACAAGGCCTGCGATAAGGATTTAAAATTATTAGCCAGCAAATTGGTATTCAAAAGTATTCGCCAATTTTCAAAAGTCTTTGCCAAATGCAAATTTTTTATGATTAATTTTTTCCCATAGAAAATGTTTTAGGCTTATATAATTTAGACACAATTTTAATTGGTCAAGGTGCATCTACTGAAAATTACTGTAATCAAATAAAAAATATTGATTTGTTCAGAAAAATTCATTTTTATGTAATTTTGAGTATCGAGTTAAATACAGAGTGATTCTAAAAAGATGGGAAAAATTTTAGGACGTGATAGTACACACCCAGACAAAAAATTTTTATCAAAGAATGCATGGTCGAAAACAAAACGTAAAGGTGCTGGCGCATTTGGAAAGTTTTTTCATGCAAACGAGAAAGCTCCATTCGTATTGCGAGTTACTGCGCTACGTTATTTGTCGCCAAGCTTTCGGCCACTGCAGGGAAAGTTCGCCTATCTTTTCTTCACCGTTGTACCAGCATAGCCGCTGCCGGCCACTGTGTTGAACACTTATTGTAATCACATGCCATTAAATTTGCTTTTATAACTTAACTTCATCGTTCTTTGTGTGTTTTTGCCTCATATAAGAACATAAACTTTGACGCCCTCTAGCGGTTTTGGGTTTTGTTTTCGACCATGCATTCTTTGATAAAAATTGTTTGTCTGGGTGTGTACTACCACTTCCTAAAATTTTTCCTATCTTTTTAGAATCATCCTGTATATATATTTCTTTCCAGTGGAAAAATCCTTTGTCACTACTTTCGCTAAAATACAATTTTATTAGCCAAATGTAC
The DNA here is from genome assembly GCF_043381705.1 of Parasteatoda tepidariorum. Taxonomy (NCBI): domain Eukaryota; kingdom Metazoa; phylum Arthropoda; class Arachnida; order Araneae; family Theridiidae; genus Parasteatoda; species Parasteatoda tepidariorum. The sequence continues at coordinate 60,150,516 of NC_092205.1, forward strand.
GATTTTATCACATCTGGTGTGGTGGTGCGGGGCCTTTTAATAGTATGTAGTTGTAATGAAGGGGTAATAAAAAATAAGTTCGAAAAAGGTAGAGTAACAGAAAGAGAAATTAAGCAGAAATAGAATATTTAAAAAAGATATTGACGTGAGGAGGACAATAATAAAGTAAATCAAAAATACGTGAAGGAAAACTAGTTCGAGGTACGAAAATAAAAAATAAAAAATTGATATATTAGATACGAAAATAAGAAGGAAAGCAGAGTAAAAAAAATGATAATAGCAAACCAACTTAGTAAAATAAAGAAAAGTGCAATTTTTCTTCCGATTTGACTTTCTAATTTCAGTTAAGATTAATTATATTTCTTATGCTTAAGTTGGTTTTCAGGCAGTAAGTTAAGACTAGAACTTTCAAAACAGGTTTGTTCAACTGGAACCAATGACTTAAATTAAATGCTGCAAATCTCAAAATGAGCAAAATTTCAGATTAATCAATTAATTAAAATAAATAGATTTCCTCAGATGAAAATTAAGAAAAATCACAACAGAGAATATAATAATAACTGGAAAAAAACATGCAAAAAATAATATAATCCCAGAAAAACAATACTTATTGTTAAAATATTTTTTAAAATTATTGGATATGCTAAAAAATGTTCACGGCAGTGGAAACTTTAATCTTTAATGAGCATGTCGCTTAAAAGCTGAATTAAGCCTGTAATTTTGCAGTAGTACTTGATACAAGTGTTATTGATTTACCAATCGCATTTACATTAAAGATTTTGAACCCAAAATATTTACCTACATATAATATAATATAATATAATATAATATAATATAATATAATATAATAATCTACTACGATATCTGATTTTTTTATTAATCTTTAAAATTGACTGTTATAATTTGTGATCAAAAAATTATTCAAAAGCCCTAGCAATGTTCATTTTTGTGGGAAAATACTGTTTATTGAACTGAAAAACAAAAATAATTAAATATAGAACTAAACAATAAAGAAAATTACTTCAACCATAATGTTATGTCAGAGCAATGTGGTTGGTAGACATCGTCAGATGTCGCGACATCAACACAATGGTCATAACATTAAAAAATAAACTTAATTGTTCATCTGTGTCATAGGCGAATAGGAAAACAGCTCTTTGTCACCCGTTACTGCAATGTCCTAGGCAAATTCAAAAAGTTTTCAGTATGTTTTAATCATCTTAACACTTTATAAGTTTATTGCATTGAGTTCAGATACTCTGTAATGGCACTCTGGGCCTTATAAGAAAATAGATAATTTATTGCTCAATTAGCCTACTATGTTTTTGGCTATTTGCAATCAGCCCAAATACTTTAAAGCTAATTAGAATAGCCAAATTGTCTAACGATTTATTTTTGCCTATAATTAGTCTTGCTCAACTTATGTGATTCATTATCTTTGTCTTTTCAAAGAACCAGCATATTAAGAAATACAGGTTTAACTTCAGTCTCGTGATTTTTTTAATTTCGCTGAAAAGCTCATGAACTGGTAATTATAAGCCTGGAAAATGTCAGGCTAAAAAAGAGGATGAAAGGCTTTTTCAATTATCCTGACATATACCAAAATGATGATGACATTTGCAAGATGCTTCGAGTTTGAGCAGTTGCCTCCTAATGATGTGGTCCAGATTTGAATCGCAGCGATGGCTGGTCGATATGAATTCTAAACTTGGCTCACCCGACCTCCGTACTGATGTAAAATGTATTCTGACTAGTTGACTGATCAAAGGTTAGAATTCCTTGACGTCGGACCAACTGAGGGAGTTATTCGTGTTTTTTCCCTCCACGTAACGCAAATTCGGCTTAGTTCAATTTAAAAGGTATTCCACGAAGGTTAGTTTGAATCAATACTTGATCAAGAAGTTACCTTGTCTTAAGGGGTTTTGTTCAAAATTGAAAATCTATGGAATTGAACATTGAATCGTAAACTCAAAAATGGATCGGCTGTTTAACATTAATTATAAAATAAAATAAAATAAATTGAAATCGGCATAGAACACATTATATGCAATTGCTTTTTTACTTTATGGATTGGAATTTTTAATGTTTATCCTACTTAAATACCATTAATTCTTAATGAAGAAGAATTTTTGTAAATAATATAATTTGAGTTAAAATTTATTTCTTTAAAAAAGCATAAAGAATTTGAATACTTTGCTAAGTATAAAATGTTGAAAACATTGATTATTTTTTATTTATTTCCTGATACCCTACCTTTCGATGTTTCTACGCATTTAGGATGATTGGAAATTACAACCAATAGCATAATTTTTTTTTATATAAGTTGTCGAAATGAAGTAATTAAAATCTCCATATTCTTCTTCATCATCATCAGCCCTACAGCTCAGGGCAGGCCAATAAAACTTTCTCAGTTTGCTTCCTCCAGTCAGTACAATTTAATGCAGGGTTTCTCCACATATTTTCTCAAAAATCCTTTTCTACGTTGACTTCGTAAGTGGTCTGCCTTTCGTTCTGACACCAATTCTTACATTAGGTTTGAATATTAAAATATTAAAGCTGCAGAAAAAAACTAAAATATTCAAAATATTATCGAGAGGAAATTAAAACCATCTATGACCAATTTAATTAGCCAGTGAAGCTAAAAGGCATTCAGTCTTCGTCTATGACATACTTACCTTCCATCTGACTGATGAACTGATTTTTGATTCTAATTTTAATTAGTTCTAAAACTAAAAATTATTTCGGAAGCTTCTGCTAATGAATTTTTCCCCCTCATGTTTACATATTACTCCATTTGCGAACCCAAAGCGGTAAATACTTCTGACTTTTTTAGACAATGATTCTAAAAATAAAAATTTAGGGGGGTATTGAAACAACAGCCTGCACAAAATATAGGAATTTAAAGGTGTTTGCATTGCGAAATAGTTTTAATAAAATTTTTAAAACTCTATTGAGTAAAATAATATTGGTCTTTTGAAACTTCTTTAGCTACTTTGGTAAGCTAAGCTCTCACAAAATGCTTCTTTTTGTTTCATTTCAACGCAAAGTAAATTTTTTAAAAAAAATTATGAGTCTATAGATAGATTTTGATGGAAAACTGAAAAATTTATTAATAACAGCAGCTCTGTTGTATAAAAATAAATAAACAAAGTTGGATTATTCACAAAAATTGAATTAATACTTTGACTGTAATTTTTTAACAAAAAACATTTCGTTTCAATAGCTCGACGAAAAGGAAAATTATGTTGCAGTTCTACATACAGGGTGGAGACTCAATGGAAACAAGTAATTTACATAATGGCCTGCTAAAATATGAATATAATTCATTAGTGAAAGTAAAGAGTGGCGTTGTCAGGAATTAGATATCACCCCTAGTTCCTGGATAATTAGTTCATGGATAATTGTTCAATTAAAAACATCAATGAATATTATGAAGTATTTTAATTTATAACCAGAAACATTAAAAACAAAGTAAAATGATTGCATATAACTGAATTTTTAGAAGTAAATTAATATCAGAAAAAATTTCCGCATGTACTTAGCAGCGGTTGATAAGTTAGACTAGCAAAGTTAATCCAGTAACAAAAATATTTTTCTTTCGGGTTCACAAAAAACATAAACAGTTTGAATTAGGAGTTCTCTTTTCAAGAAAATGCACTTAAGTAGCATGCTTCAGCAGCTTATGTTTTTGTAAGATCAATTTAATTACATAGTTAAGATTGGTTTATGCAAGAAGATCGAGAAAGAAAAGATGGATTACCAGTTAAATAAACTGTATATAGTTTATTTATTTTTTTAATTCTAAAACGGGTTCAGTCAGTTTGAGCTGGTTAGAATAATAGGCTTCTGGGTATTTCAACTTTGGAATGATAGGTTAATACCTGTTAGAAATTGTTTACAATAAACTTTTGTAAAAAAGTTTTTTGGTCCTGCAATGTTAGTAAAATCGTTACATTCTTGTATTTGTTACAAAAATTAGAATTTTACAATATTTATTAATTTGCTAAAAACTTAATGATACCCTGATCATAATTTTCAGCAGGAAAAAAATAAGTATCTGCCTGAATTCAAGAGTCTTTGGAAAATAATAATTCAGTAGAATGAATATTATGCCATTTAGATCAGGAATAGAAAATATTCAAATATTACTATCTATTGTAATGTACGTATCTTTTAAAAATAATAATTTGTAGAATGAGTTGAACATTTAATATTATATTATTCTGATAAAGAATGAGAAAAATATTCAAAAATTACTGTCGGTTGGAATTCGCGTGTTTTTTGAAAGTAATAATTCAGTAGAATGAGTTGAATATTTAATATTATGCCATTCTGAGCAAGAATGAGAAATATGTTAAGAAATTATCATCAGTTGGAATTAGCTCGTCTTTTGAAAATAATTATTCGGTAGAGTGAGTTGAGCATTTAGTATTATACCATTTTGATGAAGAATCAGAAAAATATTCAAAAACCATTATCAGTTTGTATTAGCGTTCCTTTTTAAAAAAATAATTCAGCAGAATGAGTTGAACAGCTAATATTATACCATTCTGATCAAAATTCCCCACAGTCAGGATATTCAAAAATCAATATTTGTCGGAATTAGTGTGTCTTTTGAAAATAATAATTCAGTAGAAGGAGTTGAACATTTAATATTATTTCGTTCCAATTAAGAATTCCAACGGCAAAATGTCAAAAATCGATATCTTTCAAACTTTTGCTTATCTTTTGTAGTGTAATGAGTCAAATATCTAATATTATGTAATTATCGTGTCATCTTGATAAAGAATCCTTATTGGCGAAATATTAAAAAAATGAATATCTATCGGACTTTTGCATATCTTAAGAAAATGATAAATCAGTGGAATAGGATGAACATTTAATGCCATGAAATTCATGTGGTAATTCTGTATTAAGGCTCACGTGATACTGAGGGCATTTGCATATCTTAAAAAAATTTCATTCTGGAAGATTCCTTAAATGTGTAGTACCCTGTAATATTCGTGTGTTCCTGATCAAGAAGGAAAATGTCTGGAATAAATGTCTTCTTATGGGTTTAAAAAGTGAGTAAAGCCAGTAAAAAATTTAATATATTTCACGTCATTCTGGTCTGAAGTTTCAAAAGACGAATTTAAAAGAAAAAAAGATATCCAATTATACATAAAAATGTAATGAAATGTTGGCCGTTGCACGCATTCCTATTAGACCAGTGATTCTCAACCACTGTGCCGCGGCACTTTTGTGTGCCGCCAAATTCTTAAAATGTGCCTCCAAATATTAAAAATGATACAATAAAAATTATAATGCTTTTTTTAATTATGAGTAAAGTTTAAAATAAGGAAAAGTGTATATGTATATACTTTTTAAAATTTTCCCACGCTTCAACAGCGTGATAGCATCTTCGTCGGCGATTTTATTGTCTCTGACAATCTTAAAATAAGATGGAAGTGTTTAACACACAATTTTAAAAAATGTTGTAAGAGCTGATCATTAAAGTAAGCTATGCAATTAGTAAGCAAACTAACAAAGAATAACTAAAAAAACAAATATATAAAAAACAAATTAACAAAGGATAATTAGCAAAAATTAAGCTAACAATAATTAGCAAAAAAACTGGTCAACAAGAAATAAAAAAAAACAGTTAATAATTATAGAAAACAAGCTAACAATTTATAACTAGCAAAAAAAATAAATAACTGTTACTAACTAATAAAAAATTGGTCGAAAGAAATAATTAATCCCTTAATAAATGTGATTTTGTAGTGCATATTATTTTATTCCACATTCAAAATTATTATCACAAACTATTTAACACAGTGCAAACTAGGTAATTAAACAACTTTTAATCTAATTTTTTCATTGTGTGCCGTCAAATTTCGAAATCGTTAAAAGTGTGCCGCAACGAAAAAAAGGTTGAGAATCACTGTATTAGACAAATAAATCACGTGATATAATCTTCATGAAAAAATATCCACAGATATGATAAGCTATCACTCGCAGGAAACTTAAACTAAGTTATAATCATTTAATATTTTTTTAAATACAGATACTTGCGATTGTTTTAGTATAAATATTTTACTTTGCTTATTGGTGAAAATTAAAAATGTTTTCTTATTTTATAACGTGATTCTGCTTTAACATTTATTAAGTTATAAATATTGTCGATTGGTAAATATAGTATTTCACAATAAATTGAATGTGTGACATTAAACTGGTGTATTAACAGAATTTTTATCAATCTAAATGTGATTGAATTAATAGTTTAATCATTTGAAAATTTTAAAAAAAAACGAAAATGTTCTTCAGATATCGAGCTTATTGAGCTGGAGATTAAACCCTAGTTTATATTTTTAAAGCTTACGTTTTTTTTTGAAAACACTGAAAAATAAAATACTGAGGTAAATGCTATAAATAACTCTGTCTGTTGATTTCTACTCTTTCAATATTTCTTATCAGAATGAAATGTTAAAAAATAATATATCTGAATTAGTTTGAATTTTAAGCACTCTTAATTATTAGTTGTCTCTATTATGAAGCGAGCAACTTTTTTCTATCTGTTCACATATATTTTCTGCCTAATAGGTAATGTGCAGGTTATCTAGGTAGTTTGCAGATTACCTATATAATTAGAAAAATGAAACATTTTTCGCACTTTAACGGATGAACCTACAGCGGTTAGACAAAATAATGGAAACACTTCTGTACTAACGCATTTGTTTATCTTTCTCAAAAAATACTTTGAGAATCCTTTTATAAATTTAAAAGTGCTTAGTTCATGCAATTTCATTTTTATATAAAAATGTCAATATCTCTAGAAATATCTAAGCTAGGTTTACGAAATTTTGTGCAATTATTGAATAGAATATCTAAAATAACTGCCACAAGTTACAAATTTATTTATTGCTACATTTTTCGGCAAAGGGTGATCCAAAACATTACTTCAGTTTGTAATTTAATGACAGTCCCTCAAAACTCTACAAGCTTTAAACTTAATAGATACGTATGAGAAATTGCCTGATCTAAACAATTCTGAAGTTATAAAAAGATTGTTCAAGTATTTTGAGAAATATGAAAAAATAAAACATCAGTATAGAAGTGTTTCCATTATTTTGTTCACCCCCTGTTGTTTATTCTCACATTAGCTGCATAATCTCCAGAATATCTAATTTTTACACTTTAATAGTGACATAATATATTCATTATATTTTAAAGAATTTCTAAAAAAATTTATATTTTTCAATTATTTTTTCATTTTAATGTTCAGTAAACTTTTACGATATTTTTTAATAAATTCATAGCTTAAGAAATTGTGTGAAAAAAAATTCTGAATAATTTCGAATGTTAAGCACTCGTAATTATTAGTATTCACCAATAAAGAAATAAATTTTGGTCTGTCTCTTATCATTTGTGCAATAAATTTTGAGCAGTTATTAAAAACTTGTTTTCAAGAGGTTTTTTTTAATATTGCTTTAAATCTGACATTTTAATAATATTTTACAGCACACTTCTCATCAGATTCTACTATAAAATAGTGCTCCGAAAATTATGCTTTAACAAATCTAGCACTGAGTACAGATATTATCATATTTTTATAAATATAAATTAAGCAGCTCATTTTTTTCATGTTATAAAAACAAGTATTATTTTATTTCGTATAATATGATGAATAGCTAGGAATAATTTAAAGAATCATATTTCTGAGAATTTATAAGTAACTTCTCACAAAATTATTCTCTTTCTAAAAAAAAAAGAAGATTTAGATTATTAATATGCCTACACAACCCAGACGTTTGGCGATGAAATTGGCGATGCTTGACAGGCGAGTTTTTTTTTGAGAAATTCTCTAGCACGTGTTTTGCCGCAACCTGTAACGAATCATTTTGACTTTGTACCCGTTCATGTTATCTGTCGTTCGTTAATATTTCTGTCTGAGATGAACTCCCAGGTAGAAAGATAAATCATTTGTTTTTTTAATCCACAAAAAGGTGGTTACTTTCTCGGTTTATCTAAACAAACAACTTTGTTTATTCTTGTTTGTTAAAAAAGCACTATAAGGAGTTTTTGGTTTCAAACGTTTCAAAAAGTTGAATTTGTGTTGGTTTTTAAAAAAAAAAAAGGATTTGATTTTGTATCAGTGCCTGCTAAATTTTCAACAAAAAACATGGATAGCAGCGAGAGTACTGCAAAAACTGTGGATATGACTTATAAGGTAAGATTTTGTTTTACAAAAATACATGTATATCTTTAACCAAAATTTTCAAGAATGTTTTGAATTTTTGATGGAAAAAAATGAGCGTTTTTAATTAAATTAAAAGCAGGCAAAACAGACGAATCAGTACAAAGCAGACGAAAATATTTAATTTGTATCAAAACGTTTCAATCAAGAAAGAGTTTCATACTTTTTAATTTTTTAAATATTTGATATTTTTAATCAAATTAAGAATACAAATTATCATACGTAAAATATAATTTAGATCTGTAAGTCAAATTATGTTAAACTCATATACTTAAGGTATTTAACCTAATCATATTAATAAATGTTATTATTAAATTTCAAAGTAACTTTTTTCTGTAGCTTTCAACAATTAGTTTGACAATAACAGTTTTGAATTTTCATCTTTTTAGATAATTAAATTCAGTTTTGTAGTCACAAATTTAATATGGTTTAATTCAGTTTTTTAATATAATTAAAATTTTATGAATTGTTTTTCTTTAATAATTGTGATTAAATTATCCATTTTTATTCTGTAGTAATTAAAAATATTTTTTTAAATAATAATTCAAATTTTATGAAAGATGTTAAATGCTTTTAATAATTTTGATTGATTTATCAAAATTTATTCTATTAACCACTAATTTAAAATGATTTAATTTTTTACTATAAATTCAAATTTTGTGAAAGATGCTAAGTGTTTTGAATAATTTTAATTAGTTTATCTGATTTATTCTGTAGCCACTAATTTAAATTTATTTTAAAAAATTAATTCAATTTTTATGAAAGATGCTAAATGCTTTTATTAATTTTAATTAGTTTATCTAATTTTATTCTGTAGCTACTAATTTAAGATTGCTTTTTTTTAAATATAAATTCAAATTTTAGGAAATATATATAAATGTTTTGAATAATTTTGATTGATTCATCAATTTTATTCTGTAGTCACGAATTTAAAGTGGCCTTTTATTTTTTAATATTAATTCAATTTTTTATAAAGATGCTAAATGTTTTTAATAATTTTAATTAATTTATCCAATTCTAATCTGTTGCAGCTAATTTAAAATGGGTTTTTTAAAGTTTTCCTAACATTAATTCAAGTTTTATGAAAGATGCTATATCTTTTTAATAATTTTGATTATTTATATTTTAAATACAGACGATTGTTTACATTTTGTACTTATACTAAAAATAGTTTTTCTGTCATTATTTAAGTGTCTAAATGTCAATCTCTACCCTTTATAACGATTAGTTGACTTAAAGTTCAACCTTAATCTAATAAATGATATTTGAATTTACGGCTAATTAAAGATCTTATAGAAGGAAGGTACTAAGTATCATTTTAGTGGATTTAGAAACTCTGGCTTTTCTCTGTTACCAAAACATACTATTAAAAAGCGCACAATCAAATAACTTAGGAGTTCGAAATATATTCATATAATGTGAATTAGAAAATTTTTTTAAATCCAAAATTTCGCAATTTTTCAGAAAGTTGCTGAATATCTTATTCCCTTTGCTGTATTGTACAGACTCCTCCAAATGTGTGGTCATAATTTTAATCACACTTAGATAAAATGAAAAACTCTCTGGCTACACAAAATCTCAATTTAAAAACTTTCTGCCCGCATTGATTAGTTCTTGTTCGATATTGATTCCTTTTACAGTGAGTTAGGTATTTAATCAAAAAAGTTGAAAATAGGAATCTAAAAATGTTATGTGAAGAAATACTTTTTAAATAGTTCAAAAAAATAACTGAAGTTACAGCTAGAAAAAAGTGTATGTAGGAATCATTTGTCCACAGAATGTTATCAACGCTTTAATAAAAATATCGATACTTTATTTATATTGTGTGAATATGAATATGAAATTGTGTGTGATTTTTAAATCACGTGAATATGAATCTAGACATTTTATTTTAAAATCGCTTGAATACGAATCTCGCTGTTTGATTTTAAAAACGCATTAAGAGAGTTCTCTATGCTTCATTTTAAAAGCACGTGAATACGAATTCCGATGTATACATTTTAAGTCACTTGAACACGAATCATAATTGTAACTTTTGAATCAAGTGAATACGAAACGCGATGTTTGATATATCGCGTAAATAGAAATCGCGATGTGTGATTTTAAATCATGCTATTGTAATTTGAAATCTAGGTTTGCATTGGTAGAAAAAAGGGCAAAAATGATTTTTTTTTTCTTGGGAATTCGAAAAAGACCAACTTTCTTTAAAGAGGTGGATTTTTTTAAAATTTTATTTAATAAAGTGAAAGCGTTTCCGCGGTGATAACAAATTTTCGCGTTTTCGCGTATATTATACGAGTATGATTTTATTATTAAACGGAATTGACGAAACAGATTAAGAAAAATATGAGGAAATTTAAAAAAAAAGTGCTGAACTCTGAGATTTGGACTATGTGGGAATACATCAAAGTGTTGAACTTAAAATTTTGAAAAGGTTTCACGCAAAACTGTATTCAACTGTTTTTACAGTTCGCAAACCATAATATTCCAACTTGTCTGTTTTTCTTTTCTTTATGCCGATTTTTTTTCATGTTTAAAAACTAAAACTTAATTCGGTAAAAATTTATATCAGTTTATCACTTGGTATTTCACTATTTTTAAAAATACTACAACTATATGAATAAAGTTTTTTTTCTGCTTTAACAATATAAACAATATTTGTGTTACATCAGTATATTATTGCTGTTTCCATACATTTCAATACACAAGAAAATTATCAGATAATGAATTTAACTTCAGAACATCGACATTTTACTGAATTAAAAAATATATTTTCAGAATGTTAATCAGTTTTCATTCGTTCATCATTCGTTTTCTATCAATTCGTGTTTTTCTGTTGCACACCTTGTTGCAATACAACTGAAAGAATAAACTTATATTATATTTTAGTTGATGGCAACATTTTCTTAAATTTTAAAAAATTAAGTGTTTTTTTTATTCTACTATGTTTTTATTAAAATTTTCAATTTAATTGCTTGGAGCGATTTAGTGATAAGCCTGATTTTCATATTGTTTAGGAAATTTCGATTATTTTTTTTCCGTATTATGTTATAATATAGCAGGAATTCCGGAAACGTGAATACAATCTTAAAGGAACGATTTGCTGTAAAAGTGTCACTTTTGAAAATGTATGGCTAATAACTATATGGCCCTAAACTTTTTAATTTTATCCAAGGGTTAAACTATAATTATTTTTTTTAAATAAACCAATTTCTGCATAAAAATTCGTTGTAAAAACTCATTTTTTTAAACTTGAACTATGTGTGTTTGCTAATTGATTTCGGCGGCGTTTAATCTTTCATTTTTTCAGCGGCGAGTTGTGTGAATGCCCGGAGCAAAACCAAGACTTCCAGAAAAAAGAAAACCTTCACACGGGTTATCATAAACCCGAAATATCGCCCATTAGTAGTCTATACGTTGTGACATATTACTTATTTTCCCCACTGCGCAGTTTTGTAATCCGAAGGATTTGGTTGTGACATCAACATTCTCCCACTGAGTAGTTTATGTTCGTTACGTCTAACTACTAAAGTGTTACGTGTGAAGGCTTTGTTTCTTCTAGGAAGTGTTGGGCTAACTCCTCGATTAGATGTTTCTTAAAGAGGAGTGGTGTAAAAATGCTATCTCTGGAGGGCAAAAAAAAATCTTTATAAAATGTCCTAGAGTACCATTTTCTTGGATAATAAATGGGAAAACATTAAAACGTTATAGAGTCACAGAAATTTTAATTCATAATTTTAAATTTATTTATTTAATGTTTTGAAAATGTTAGCAAAACTTCTTATTCGTAAAAAAAAAACGTCTTAAACAAAATATTCTTCGTTTGAAAAAAAACTAATTTTAATGACCTAAAACTTCATAAGTAAAATTTGTTTGAAAACCCGAAAATGTGTTTGAGAGAATAATTTATTTGATAAGAAATTCAATTTCTTATTAATGCTGGTAATCTAATAACAGAATTAAAGTTATAGTGTATTTAGAGGTCTCCTTTGCACCTTTCTCAGCCAGCCACTGAATGGTTTCACCGTAAAGTGTCTCTGAGATTGATTTGAAGAACCCTTTAACTTCGTGAAAGTTTTGAATACATGATTGAATACATAATGGCTGAGGAAGTGAACTTTAAATGTGTTCACAAATCAGATGAAGGGATTCATTGTTCATTCATAAATCATAGTTAAATGCGATTGAAATTGGAAAAGTTGAAAGTTTCTTATGATTGATGTGTATTCAAGAAATGAGCAAATTAATAAACGATTAAAAAACGTTACAATGCAATATCAATTTTTGGAAGTTAAAAAAAAACTTTTTTTTCCAATGCCCTTCTGGGGAATGACCTTTCTTCAATACAGGCATATTTGTTGGCGTATCTTTAAGGGGCACTATATTAAGTAAGGCAAAGTTGCTCCCACATAAGGACAGATACTACAGAGAATGAAAGAACATCCATGCGCCTTGTCCGGGATTCGAATCCAGAACCTTTCTGATGCAAGGCTAGTTCCCTGACTCCTACACAGTTCTGTCGGCAGGAAGTTAAAAAGGAATTGGTAATATAGATGTAAAAATTTAATAAAAACATGTAGGCTTAAAATAGCCGAGATCTAAGGTACATAAAATTAAACTGTTCCTTTTAAAAAAAAAACTTTTTATAGGTAACGTATTCATAATTTGAAAAACCTTCGATACAAATTGCTTTCTTCGATTCTTAAAAACAACTATTAATTAAAAAAAAGAAAACTAATTTATCTATAAACTGTTGAATGATTTTCACTTGGACTTGGATATACACCTCACTTCTTCATCTGGTTACTGGCCCTTGGGCAACTGAGACTAATGGCTTTCGGCAAGGGAGGAGGAAAGCATTGGCGGCTTACTAACGAAATAGAGGTTAGCATAATCTAGCGAATGGTATACACCCGAGTATACTTTCCTCGAGAGTACCCATGAATGATTTTCAATAAAATCTCAGTTTATTTAATTAAATATCATTTCGTGGGTTCCACGTCAAAACCGTGAAACTGTCACTTTGGCAATGGGCAGATTCGTGTTATTGATGTGGTGTGGCGTTACAGTAGAAGTTTCAGAACTCAAATTAGTTACAGAGTCAGTTTTTCGGTAATCTCAAAAATATTTTGTCTACTGATATTAAATCTCTTCGTAGAAAATTCTTGGCTTATCCCCGGGTTTTAATGTTACTGTTGATGATTTGAAATGTTGTGAATTCAACCGGAAAATAGGTTCAAAAAATCCTATTCGATTGTATATTTTTGTGTGGGCAAGTTGATATTTACCTAAAAATTCGGCATTTATAAACTTAATTATCACGTCAATTGTATTTTCTAATAAGAATCAGGATGTGATCTTTACTTAAATTTATGTAACTGACATACGTCATATATAAGTAAGAGTACTTCTCTCAAATCAAGTTATACATGTTATTTTTTGTCTTTTTAAAAAATGAAGCTAAATTTCGTTCCTATTGTTACTTCTCATGATTTTGAATAAAATTTCGAAAACGTTCTTTTAGTTCTATACACTATTCATTTAATTTATTTTGAAATATAAATCATTACAGTATTGAGTAGTCTAGACATCGCCGTGTTTTATTCATTTTTATTTAATTCTTCAAATTGTTCAAACAGTCTGAAATGAGTTAAAAAGAATTGCCCATTTCAAACATCGGTAGAGTAAATTAATTTCGCGAAAACAATTGCGAATAGAGGAATTTCTTCTTATTTTGGAAATAAAAAGGCCTACATCGAAATCAACATGTTTTTAGAAATGTTAATACACTTAATGCATTTTTAGTGTTTTATTTAATAGCATATCGGAAAATTTAAAAAACAAACAACTTTATTTTATAGAATATTTTCTAGAGTATTTTATAGAATGAAGATTATATCATTCTATAAAATACTCTATTTAAGAAATTATAAGATTTAATCTTAGTAGCCTGGTGCTGTCAATAACATTACCGAAATTCATGATTTTTTTAAAGTAACAAAAAGCCGAAAATTGTACAACACAACCTGGCTGCAAATTTTACTCAAACTTTTTAAGCAATGATGTTTATTATTTTTTATTATATTTTCTTCATAAACATTTATGCTTAATTCAAAACCCAATCATGTAAATCATGCTCAAAAAAAGTATTTTTCAGAGATATTTAAAAACTTGTTTTAACAAGGACCGCCTTAAATTTTTTTCAAAAACGAACTTGCATTGCAAAAAAAAATCATAGTTTATGATAATTTTTAACTTTTAACTATCTTTGCATTGATTTTGGATTGTTGCACGATACGTTTAAAAGAAATTAAATGAAGTTACACAATTACTTCCCATTTCTCTTAAATTTATAAAATTGTCGATACGTGATGTTCTAACTGCGCAGCATTTGCTAGTTCAATTTTTTCTAAGAAAACGTTACTCTTCTCAACTGCTGGAAATAGTGGTTACAACGGATAATATGTGTAATAAAATATTTGGTTATGTAATCACTATTTGTTATTTTTTTTTCGCAGGACATAGCTAATTTATACTCATAAATTCGTCAGATTTTTAGAAGTTTTAAGAATTGTGACCAAAAAAATGAACTGTATAATAGGTTTCGTAAAAAAACATTGTGTGCATTCTAAAGATAAAATTTTATTCTTTATGGTGTTCTGCAGGATTATTTTGAAATTAACCTAAATGAGAGCAATAATGAATATAAAAAATAAAAAATACAATCTGATCGCAATGCTCTCAAAATATGCTCTTATCTGGAAAGAATAATAAAAATCCAGATTGTACAATAAAGTAAATTTAATAAAAAAACAATTTTTTCTTCGAAATTCTAAAACATACCTACATCTGCTAATTTAAAATGGAACTTTTTTAATATTTAATTACAAGATGCTGATAAGAGCAAAATTTATTTTTTCCGGATTCACAGAATTCCAAACAACTACATAATGAAATTTCACTATTCAAATTTAAATAAAGTCTTAAAATTCAAACAGTTCTTAGATTACAATAAAAAATAGGATATCAAAATATTTTCAATTTTGTCTTCTGTCATTATTATTAATTTATATAGATTCTAAGAGAATATAGTATTTTGCATAATAAAAAAAACAATGCAATTAAAATTCAACTTTTTGCTTTTCTTGTTATTTCATTTTAAATTTGACCTTTATTGCGGTCTTAATTTGGTCGAGTCTAGCCTGAAAAACCTACTTTAAACATTTATTATGTTTGGATATCTTTCATTCATAAATTGACTCTTTCAAATTATTTTACACTTTAAAGAAAAACAGAGCTATAAAAGCATTAACCTTCGAATTCTTTTTTAAATCCTTGTTAATCAAGATATTCCACTCTTACTGCTGTCAACGAAAAGCCCATCTTATCTGTAAAAAAAGCTATCTCAGTCTTTGATTTCGTTATGAATAATATTTTTTCCGGCTAACACAATCTTGAAACAGCTGTATTTTTCATATCTGAACTCGTCAAATAAATTCTTCATTCAGAAAAAAGCCAACCTTTTTTTTTGATAACAAACGTCGGTTTCACAGTGAGTAAATATTTGCTCTCAGCTAACAGCAATAAAAGTTCATATCATCTTTTACTATTGGAGATTCAACCTTTAATGAGTTTCTAATATTGGCGTAGTTTCTCTTTAACGCGTACAATAACTTGTATTAACCTTTACACACGTCCGTTGTTTCAGTTACCGAAAAATTTATAATATTTTTTTAATGATTCATGACGTTTAAAATACCTAGAAAGTTCTTTAATAATTAAAATATTTTTGGGAACATGTTTTTCTTGGCATAACGCACAAATTGTATGCTGAAAAAATATTACACATAGTTATATTTATATTTATTACCGTCGCACAACTTTTTTTCAGTGATTTAATGTTATTATTTTTTTATGAAAATGAACTGAAAGTGATCATGTTTATATATATATATATATATAAGCTAAAATATTGAGAAAATATGGAAAATAATGACAGGAGAAGAAAATTATTAAAAATATATTTCAAAAGTATTTAAAAAAATATATTTTTTGATATATTAAAAAAAAAGGGAGAAAAAAATTTAAAATCCGGAAAACAAAGCAAGGAAATTATATCGTTAAAAGGAATTATATATATGAAAGATATTATATAGAAGAGATTATATCTTTTCCTTGCTTTGTTTTCCGGATTTTAAATTTTTTTCTCCCTTTTTTT
The DNA here is from genome assembly GCF_043381705.1 of Parasteatoda tepidariorum. Taxonomy (NCBI): domain Eukaryota; kingdom Metazoa; phylum Arthropoda; class Arachnida; order Araneae; family Theridiidae; genus Parasteatoda; species Parasteatoda tepidariorum. The sequence continues at coordinate 60,166,970 of NC_092205.1, forward strand.
TAATATATCAAAAAATATATTTTTTTAAATACTTTTGAAATATATTTTTAATAATTTTCTTCTCCTGTCATTATTTTCCATATTTTCTCAATATTTTAGCTTATTTTTGAGTTCTATATACTTGCAGCTTATGCGCAGTTAATAAAAATTATTAATTTTCTTTGTTTTTTTCTCTTTGTTTTTATTGTGCTATATATATACATATATATATATATTTACAGAACTTATCCTCAGTTCCCTGATATTACTGAGATGGCATAGGCTGTAAATAGCACATGCGCGGCGGCGCAGAAGAAGAGACAAGCAAGCTACTGCTCAGCCTTCCCCTAGGATATAGTTCTGAATTTATACCTAAAAGAAAAAGTAATCTCTCCTAATAAACTACAGAATTTATGTAATTGTTGATAACAATAGTTTGCTAGATATTTGATAATTGAAAACTAGTAACTGTACTAGCTCACTTCTTCATGTTTGATCACAAAACTGCTATTTTCACTACATGTTATTTTCTCGCATTTTACCCACGTTAATTATTTACTAAGCAGAT